>NC_142520.1:4309700-4532200 GCF_964205215.1 Stylophora pistillata
TTATAAAGCGGATGATGAAACTGACCCAAACAATTATCGCCCAATATCGTTACTGTCCGTGTTTAATCGAATATTCGAAAAACTAATGTACAAACGCCTAAAATCTTTTATAAATAAAAATGATATATTTTTCACATCGCAATATGGATTTAGAGAGAACTGCTCAACTCAACATGCAATTCTGGATATTCTAAATACAATTCAAAACAACATTGATAAAAAATTATATTCCTGTGGCATTTTCATTGACTTGAAAAAGGCCTTCGACACAGTTGATCATTCGATTTTGTTGCATAAATTACACCATTATGGAATTAGAGGATTGATTAATGACTGGTTCTCATCATACTTGTCTGTCAGGATGCAATCAACCCAAATCGGTTCTATTGTCTCTAGCAAAGAGAGAATAGTGTGTGGAGTCCCTCAAGGTTCTATACTTGGTCCGCTTCTTTTCTTAATTTATGTCAATGACATGCATCGTTCCTCTAAAAAGTTTGACTTTTACCTATTTGCTGATGATACCAATTTACTATATGCAGAAAAAGATCTAAAGAAACTTGAAGTTGTCGTCAATGAAGAAATATTAAAGTTGTGTGAATGGCTGAATTCAAATAAATTATCTCTTAACGTATCCAAATCTAATTTCGTTATTTTTCATCCTTATCAACACAAACTATACCGAGAAGTAAACCTTAAAATACTTGATAATAACTCGGAGCAATTGGTATCTCTTGAACGTAAGACATATGTTAAATACCTAGGTGTTCTCATTGACGGTAATCTCTCCTGGAAGCATCATATTAACTACATTTCCACGAAAATAAGCAAAGGTATCGGTATCGTTGCAAGGCTAAGACACTTGGTACCGCTCACTACTCTTATAAACATTTACCGCTCGCTCATTGAACCGTATATTTCCTATGGCCTCGTTGCTTGGGGCCAAGCCGCCAATACTCATCTAAACAAAATCGTCATTTTACAAAAGCGGGTTCTTCGTCTAATGCACTTTTCCGATTATACATCTCACAGTGCTCCTCTTTTTAGTCGTTCGGGAATTCTACCGATAAAAATGCTTTACTTCAAATTAGTTGCCTCTCTGTTACATGACATCAAAAATCGCTGTGCTCCTCTCAATATTTCTGAACTTTTTACTCACTCTGAACAGGTTCATTCCTACTCTACTCGTTTCTCAGTAGCTGGAAGCTTTTATATAAAACAGGCGAGAACAAATCATCAGTTGTTTTCCTTTTCTAGAGTTGGTGCGAAAATATGGAATGGCATCCCCCCTGAAATTCGTAAGCTAAAGAAAGCACCTTTTAAACGTGAGCTAACTCACTTGCTTTTGAAAATTCTTGAAATTGAGGAGATGAATGTTGACTTGCGCTACCTTGACCTTTCTAGCTTATATTTGTATTTCAACTGATTAGCTTTCTCTTTGACCTGTTAAAAACTCCCTTGTGTGACTGGCTCAGTTAAAACCTTTAACATGATTTTACTACTATTATTTATTATTTATTTTTATTTGCTCATTTATTTATTTATTTCATTGTTGCGTGTGTGTGTGCGTGCGTGTGTGTGTGTGTGTGTGAGCCTATACAGTGTCTGTTTAGGTAGCCCGCCTAGAATAGCTTTGCTAACTGCGGGCTACAAAAGCCTTTATTTCTTTCATTTAAAAAAAAAAAATAAAGTCAATGTTGTTGTTGTTGTTGTTGTTGTTGTCTGACATATCTACAGAGCTCACTATGGGGACGCCATGTTGGTGCTTATAATGATCAGGTATCTACTGTAAACTTACAAAACTTATCTGAACCACTAATGAGTTGGGCAGGAGATTACAGGCAATCGTCATAAAAGCAAATATTTAAAACAAACAAGGGTACTTACCTCGATCCAGATTAGCGAAGGGAATATTAATAAAGTTCTCCCTGTTGCTAACATTAAACAGGAAGTCGTCTCCTTTCTGGAAGACATTGTGTCTGACTCGAAACTCTAAATACATGTCGATAACAAAATAAAAAAAAAAAGATGTTGTAGCCCAGAATGGGCTCTGACCTGCATGAATTGATTCACCACGTTGCATTTGTCCAACTAAAGATTTTGCGTGTTTGTAATTTCCCTAATTTTAGAATTGTGCATGCTTTCGATCATTAAAGAAGAAATTAGGTTTTTTCAGCCGGTGTAAAATAATGGTGCTTGCTCGCATAATGAAGGAAACTGTCCTCCACTTACCCAGATCTTCACCGACGATAAGCTCAGGATTTGTGAAGTTCTGATGTTTTCTGGCTTTCCTCCCTATAAAGTCTTCAAAGATAAACGCAGCAAAAAAGGTATCCTCCAATTTTTGACTCTCTGAAGAATTTGTGTAACGGGACCATATACTTTGGATTGAGGAATTTAACTGCTTTTTCGCATCCTTGATGAAAAGAGGTAAAATTAGGTAGATTAGAAGCTAACTCCAGTTACTCAATTGTTACTTATTTAAAAGATAAATAGATAAAATAAGTCGAGTCCGTAGTAGGGGTGTATGATTTCTCGTTTGCTGGATTTCAGGAATATTGAGAAGCACTGAATACTAGATTACTTTTCAGGACGTTGACTAGATGAACTAACAGACCAAAGGTGTTTCTTAGTCATCTTAAGGTATGTCGCGTTAGGCCAAAGAAAAAAAGAGAGGAGCAGTCAAAATATGGACAAACAATAAAACATGGAAGAAAACAAAAAAGAAAAACTAGCCAGCTCACCATGTAAGACACAAATAAGTAGGCTACATTTGTAGCCAACCCATCACTGACCAGTGGATAAAATAATAATGATAATAATAATGGTACTAACAATAATAATAATAATAATAATAGCGACAACAACAAAATCAAAACAAAAACAACAAAAACTATTTAACAAATTTTATTTGAAAGAAAACAATGTTAATTAAGGTTGTCGTGCACCTTCAGAGGTGTCTCGCGTGCAAGCGATGTAGCGCGTCCGGTTTAAACTGTAGATATCTAAACCCCATATCAAATTAAAGCTTGTAGGACTGGCTATCAGCCTATACCAAAATCTTTGAACAAAAGGAGTTGTCGAATTTTTCAGTACTTCTAAATGCGAGCGCCCAAATCACTTTTTAAGAGCTACAATTGCAAGTCAAAGGGAATTCGTTCGATTGCTCTCAAATTTTGACAGTAGCTAGTTTTGCATATCAAGAACAAAAACGTGTCTCCGAGTTTTTTTTATTTTTAAATAACTTTTTTCAAGAGCGATTTTTGTACGATCACTGCACATGTTTTTAATCCTATTTCAAAAATGTTCTGTAACTTTTCACTGAAATTGAATATGGCAAATCGCGGGCAACTTTTTTAGCGCTTTGGCCCCGAAAACGGAGGAACACATTAAAGAAGCGAAAAACAAAACTCGCGTTGTTCAAAATTTCTGGTATAGTCTGATAGTCAGTCCTCTAAGCTTTAATTTGATATAGGGGTTTAGATATCTACAGTTTGAACCGGACGCGCTACATCGCTTGCACGCGAGACACCCCTGAAGGTGAACGGTAACCTTAAGCTACACCCCAGTTTTTATCATCTACCTGGAGGGTTTCCATCTCCTCCTGTGGATTATTTTCTTCTTCATTTGATGGGGATTGCATCGTGAAGGTGCCTACAAAAGAGTCTTCGTCTTTCAACAAAAAAGAAAATGGCTTACATTGTCATGGTTACGTGCTATAGAACCCTTCATCTACATTCCATCATCCAGACAGCAGTGTAACACTTATTTAGAAATAAGGAGTCTTATAGACGACAATCTGCCAAATATCTTACCGACGCGCTATTGGTTAGTTGGGCTGGAACGACTGGTAAATCTTCCGCATATGAAAAAGGGTAAAATTCCATTTTTTTTTTATAAAACTTTTGACGTTTGTTACGAAAAACTGTATTGCGTAACTAGAGAAAAGTTCATAGTTCGTAGTCATGGTCATAGTCTTGCTTAAGCGTTTCTTAAGCAGTATATTTTGTATTCTTTCTATAATTAGACTATTTACAAAGTTGTAGAATTTTAATGTGTAAGTAGAAAGGTAGGCGAGTCCAAGCGAAGTTCTGAACTAGTTTTCACAAGCGAAGAGAGTTTGACGTTAGTCATGCTTGGTCAAGTGTGACGGAAGCGGCGTTCTATCGAAGTTAATAATAATAATAATAATAATAATAATAATAATAATAATAATAATAACGCGAATATTTATACAGGATAACCTATCTTAATAGAAAGAACTGTTATCAAAAGGTCCTGTCCTCAATAATTAAAAATAAATAAATAAATGACTCTAAGGTATGTAAGATTTACATTAACTTACAAGATTTAAAAGAGTTATGAGTTAGCTGGATACTATTGAAAAAGACTCTTAAATTACTCTCAAAAAGAAACCTTGAATTTAAACTTCTTAAATGCCGAGGTAAAGTGTTGTAAACTAGAGTCCCTTGAAAAGCAAAACTTCTCCGTCCAAATTCTAATTCGACTTTGGGAAGATTTAGTGAACATCCATTGTTTGTAGTGATAATACTGTGTTCAATTTTTGTGAAATGAGTTTTAAGTTGGTGGATGCCGTGTGAGTTTATCAAGTTAAGTGCAGTTGGCGGATGCCCTGTAAGTTTATCAAATTATGTGCTGTTGTGGAGTTTTACTTCGTAGAAACTACATTCATATTTAGAATAAATATTCTAGTTGCTGTTCCGACAACCCTCTCTTCAGTTTGGTCTGCAAGCTACCCATCCTCTAAAAGTTTACCCGCGTAACATATTATATGTTATATTAACAGGAAAATGTTATATAATGAAAGAAATTCCTACTGTATCATGGAGAGGTTAAAGAGGTTCGTCTACTCAGTTTCAAAATTCACTGCTTATCTCTAAGCGTTTGAGCAACACGTAGACATTGGGCAGAAACCTACAATGCAAGCAGTACTGACCCTTGCAATTGCCGGTTTTTCAAATATTTTAACGCTGCCTTTCGCCCTCGATTTCTTTTTTAGGGCATTACTGATCCATAAAGACACCAATTTTCCTAACATCTGCATATTTAATTTATTTAAAAAAAGTTAAATAAGTTTTAAATTAAGAGTTCGGTTTTACTATGTAGTTGAAAAAATTTACAAAGGTATTAAGAAAGTAGAGACCTCTTTCTTGGTTTTTCTTTGACATTCCAACAAATTTCAAAACAAACTTCAAGTTAGCTAGTAGTACAAAATTGGCAACACTAAACAGTTATACTCATGCTAAAGATAGTTTCTTTTACTTTTCCAGCACTATGGCAGAATGAAAAAGCATGAAGGAATTGTGAAATCATGCAAGACAAAACGATCCCGATAACAATGATAATAGAGGAAGATACGTACTTTGAGGCCCGGACTGCAATCTGATGATAAACAAAAACGATCTGCAATGTATTACATCAAAAATACGGTTTCCTGTGTTATGCGATTCTTTCATCTTATTCGTAGAAGCTTTTCGAAAAGTTTTTAAGCAAAGATTGATCGATGGCGATATTGTACCAAAGGATGAGTTAAATTTATGACACCATCTAGAGCAGGAAAATCTGTTAACGCCAAAGGAAATTGGAACACATTTTATCTTGTACCATTTATCCATTAGTTGATCTCTGCATTCCTCATCCTCACAGTCGCTTTGCTTCAAAAACGACGCAGTTTTACACCCATCATCTACAATAAAATCAAAATTAATAAAAGCTCAGCGAAAAAAAAGTGGATGAATAGTTCACAGATTTGATAATATTACCTTAAAGAGGTTCGACAGAGAAAGCGTGTTTTGAAGTGCTACTAATTCAGAGTAATTTTTGAAAAGACAGATGGCAAGAATTCCGTTCGCTTTAGATAGGTCAGCATTGAGGAGCGTTTTTCAGTATTGCGCACTGATTCTGGGGACGATAACATTGGGAAGAGAAGTAATCAAATATGTATGGCGCTGTTCGAATTAAATCTAAATGCTGGGGAACCTCCCAATATAACAACTGCATGAACTATTTGGAGATATTGCTTATCTATTAATCTTTTTTTTTCAAATTAGCTGATAAATGAAGAACTTACTTCGTTCTGATGTTGTCCAGCCGCTTTGCATAACTGCAGGATAAGAAAGGAAAAAGCAACTGTCACTTTAAAAGAAAGGGATATAATAACAGCTAATAATAATCATTGATTGCTAAAGAGCCATCGATCTAGCTTATGTAGGAATGGAAATTTTGTCTCAGCGTACGAAAATTCAGGATACAATTAAACCTACGAATATCTGATGACTGCGTGGCGCACATTTCTGATTCGTAGTAATTTATTTGGTATACTTAAATGGTGATAATTTATCTACAAGTCCTCCCATTGCATCAAGATCGAAGTGAATAAAATTCCGGGACTTCATTCAGCCAGCGCACGGGATTGAAAGCTTTTTTTATGAAATGGATACTAATGGTCAGCCATTTGAAGATGGTACCCAGACCCTGAAATTGCACAGCTCCCAGAAAGAAGCAACACGGATAGTATACATTCTCGTTAAGTCGAACGCAATAAATGTCACAACGATGATAATAATAGTAGTAACAGCTATAATGATGATAGCTACCAAAAAATAAATAAATAAATAAAAGAATAGAAAAAATCATCGGCTTATAAAGCCTGCAGATAGCAAGCTATGTAGAAACAGTTGGTGTTAAACTTATGGAATGATCGAACGAGTCGTTCTTCTCAGGGACTTTATTTAGAGCTTTGCTGAAGTATCGTAGGGCCAGTTTTTCCGGTTTGATATACTATAGTTAACATTGAATATCAATTACCTCTTTTACTTATAAGAATATACGTTATACTTGAAAATATCTATATCAAGACTTTGAGCATAAATCCTAGAATCATAATTCTTGGTTTTTATCTGTTTTTGGAAGAAACGCTTTTAGCAAAAAAGAGGATCCAGATGATGGCATGAAGAAATAGCTGATGCGTAGATCGTATAGTTTGCGCATACTTCATTTCTTGATTACATCCAAGAGGCCCGCCATCTTGGATTCAATTAGACTTAAAATTCCACCAAGCCTCGCGTATTTAAATGTCGGATTGATTGTAAGCATAGGGCTCATCCGTCGCTTTATTTCCATGCGAAAAGGAAATGTTGTTCTATGCCTTTTTTTCTAATCACCATGAGGAAATTCTTTCTACCTAACGCACCGTACCGTAATTTAAGTTTTATATTTTGTAGTTGACGTTTTAAAGCTCGGAGCTAAACATCTGGTTGATGCAGTTCACAGCGCTATTCTTCAATTTATTGTTATTCTAAAAAGCGAGCAAAAAAATTATATCGACTGCTTCTAAAACTATTTTTTTGTTTTCATCATATAGTTCGCATGTTGATTTTTTTATTTCTATGCACATTTTATATTCAATTTTTAAATTGCACGTTTCAAAATGAGCGCGTCGCCTTAAAAAAATCTAACCTTTCGAAGCCATAACCTGAAGACCCTCTCTCGTCTCGGGAAAGATAAGGACGAGCAAACGAGTACCATTTTAAACGACACTAAGGTGGCTTTGTATCCTCTTATACCAATTAACTCCTGTAGAGACAAATCAGTATTACCTAAAAAATGAGTTGCAACAACAAACACTCGTTACATTATTTTTTTTTTGGTTGCAAACTGCGAAATCCGCTTCAATAGTATGTCCGCTTTGATCAAGAACATAGGAAAAAAAGTCGACGTTTTTTCGAAGATTTTGACTCTGTCTTTGCCATCAATTGACGTTTAAGGGCAGTACTGATCCATAAAAAACAAATGTTCCTAAAATATTTGCATATTTCATTTTTTAGTTGAAGGAGTTTCAAATTAAGAGTGTAGCGTTTGTCAATAAGTGACAGAATTTGACCGAGGTAATAAGAAACTAAAAACCTGTTTTTGTTGTTTTATCTGACGTTCCACTAAGTGATTAACAAACTCAAAATAATGACATAATGACCCTCCATTCAGCAAGAACGTCAGCACCAATATCGGACACAAATTCCTCAGCCTAATCGACAAACATTTCACTAAGGACCACAGCCTCCGCAAAATATTTAACCGCAACACCATCAAAATCAGTTACAGCTGTATGAACAACACCAAACAGGTCATCGACAACCACAACAAGCGCATCTTACACTCGTCCCACTCACCTTACACGAAAGACAACAAAGACGGCACGGAAACCAACAAAACATGCAAATGCCGACAAAAGAACAATTGCCCGCTCAATGGTAACTGCCTTCAACCCTCAGTCGTTTATCAAGCCACCGTCACACGAAACGACAACAACACCTCTGAAACATACATCGGACTCACAGAAACCGACTTCAAAACAAGACACAGAAATCACACCGCATCATTCCGCCACGCCAAGCACAAAAACTCTACCGAACTTAGCAAACACATCTGGACACTCAAGAACGACAACATTGACTATTCTATCTCATGGCGCATCTTATCATCTAACTCTTCCTACAACAGCTCCAATAAAAGATGCAACCTCTGCCTAAAAGAAAAATTCCTGATAATTTACCGACCCGACCTCTCATCACTAAATAAGCGTAACGAACTCGTATCTTCATGCCGACACAGAGACAAAGCGTTGCTACGCAACAACTGAACTTTAAAGTTTTTAAGTTTACCGCGCATTATGCAAATTTTCCTAATGTATAAACGATAGTCACATGAATATTCTTTCATTAAACCCCTGAAGAGTGAAGCGATTCACGAAACAGGCTTGTCGGGAAATGTAGTTACGTCCTTTTTTCCTCTCATAATATTTATTCTGCTCTGCTTCAACGTATTGAGCACTGTTCCACGCGAAAATCGACTTGCAGACTTCCTATATATATATATATATATATATATATATATATATATATATATATATATATATATAATTATGCCTCAAGATTTAGGTTACTTGAACTTTTACTGCAACTCTGAGTTTCATGCCTCTTGCGAAGCAATCGTCAGGCAACTGCCAGAAATAACGGTTACAATCCACCGAAATTTAAAAGACAGAACAATGTGTACATGCGCGCGCAACATACTGCACGCGCTATCGTAACGTTAGGTTCTTTAACAGGAATTTCCTGACATGTCTGCAACCTGATGTCAGCTCATTTCTTTTGTTTAAACTTGTCATCTGCGGTTTAAAAATGATAAAATATTTTCCCCACAAACACAAACTGCATCTTTTAGCTACTTTGGAATACGAGCTACCTTGTTTCACCTTGCGCCACTTAATATTAAACTTAGTGTCCTTATCTTTAAGACTCCATATATATTTGCTAAGTTCAGTAGCATGCCTGTAAAGTTCGTTTCGGAATGAACACAAGTGGTTCGTGTAACGCATTTTAAAAGCGATGTTACAGATACCAATGTACGTTTCTTTTGCGGTTTCTGTGGTGACCTCTACCTGGTAAATTATGCTTTCCATGTTACAGCTTCCATGGCTCTAGCCCCGCTATTGAGCACTTTTTAGTAGATGATGATCTCATTCCGCTATTTTGGTTATATATAACATATATATATATATATATATATATATATATATATATATATATATATATATATATATATATATCACTCAGGGCTTCTACGAATAATCCAGAAGGTTTCATGCACATGTCATCCCAGTTATAATATCACCCGGTTTAAATTTCTCTCGTAGTGACTCGGCGATTTAGCACGCAATGCGTTACTTATCGAAAAAACTGGCACATTGACTCTGATTTGTGGTGGAAATCAGAGTCATCACTACATAAACGACGAAGTCTTAGAAACTGAGAAAAAGGAATGGAATTCTTAACGTGAGATGGATGTGAAGACGAATATAACAAGTAATCATGCGAGTCTGTAGGTTTGTAATACACACCAGTGCATAAACCGTTGCCTTCAATTGAAACTTTGATGTCTAAAAAGGATAAAGAATTGTCAGGAATTTCCCAGGTATATTTCACAGCGGGTGAAAAGAATTGACTGCGGTTATGAATTGAGTCAGCTCCTCTCCGGTAGAGGAGGTGGCGCCGATACAGTCGTCGATGTAGCGACCGTAGAGTTCAGGTATGGAGCCGTTGTATTGGCTGACAAATTAGTGTTCGACAAAACCTACAAAAATATTGCCATAGCTAGGTCCCATTCTGTGCCAGTTTTCCGATAAACGTGGTTACCCTGATTCTGTCGTTCAAGCGCGTTACCACCGCGCCCAACTTATTGATCGACATTCAGCACTAAAAACGTCACAAAAGGAAGATTCCGACCGCATTCCATTCACTCTCGCGTTTCACCCTCACAACCACTCAGTTAAATCCATCATTCTTAAAAAACTTTAAATTACTTCAAAACGATCCAGAGACAAGCACTATCTTTTCGCAGCCTCCGCTCATTTCATTCAAACGCGACAAAAACATAGGCAATATTTTGGTCAGAAGTTCTTTTCAGACTAATGACCAACCAGGCACTTTTAAATGCACTCGTGCGCGATGCAAAACGTGTCCTTTCGTTCACAACAGAATATCGGGACCCAAACGATCCATTAAGATCACCGATCACTCCACGCGCACCTCCGCCAAAGTAATCTATTGCATAACTTGCACTTATTGCAAAAAGATTTACATCGGCGAAACAGGCAGAACACTAGGTGACCGATTCCGAAAACACCTTCGCGACGTGGAGAGGAATGACAAGGACACATCGAAACCAGTCGCTAGACATTTTAATTGACCTAATCATTCTAAGCAACACAAGGCAATCGGCGGTCTTTCCTTGCCCTTATGTAGTACGGAAAGCCGTAAAACTCTTGAACAAAAGCTCATCTTTCAAACCGGCAGTCTAAATCCCACAGGTATTAAAGAACGCTTTTCATTCCACTAATTTATTCGTGTTTTTCTCGTTGCCATGTTCCCAGCAATAACGTAGCTCCATTTTCTGCCTTTAAAAGCATACGCAACTGACAATTCGTCTATTCGCTCCGACGAAGGGCTAACGCTCGAAACGTCAGCTTTTATAACCGTAACGGTGGCCAAATTACCATTTCAACTTTGTTGATATATTCAAATTATTATCTTATCAGACGTTTTGTTGTATATTATCGCTGAGTATTTTTACAAATTGTGCCGTATTCTGACTCGCCCTACGGGCTCGTCAAAATACAAACAACGAGAATTGATATCGGGCGAATTTCGCGGATATTTATTTACGGAGAGTGCGTGACAGAACTATGCGAGGCGGAGCGGAATTGGCGCGTTGTCGTGTTGCAGTTTCTATTTTCTTCAATGAATGAAGAAATTTCCTGGTCGTCTAGCTTTTTTTCTTCGTTCGATTCATCTAATAAACTCGGATCTATATTTTCCAGCCATTCCGACTCTTCTTCGTCAGAAATATAATTTAAATTGTCCGTTATTTCAACCCAATTCTTCGCTTGCGCGATGCGAAAAAACCTGTCTAACCGGTTCTCTGGAGTACCAAGACCGAGTGATATTTGTACTCGTCTATGGCATTATTTGCTCTCTACGGAGGGTAGTTAGTTAATTAATTAATACATCATAACTACATGATTTGATACAATGTTCTAAAAAGTTCCACAGAAGTTCATATAAGCAACTTAGGATGACTCAACTTTCTAGAAATTTCTCGATACTAGTTTTTTTACAGTCACTATCCACAACAAGTAACTGATTTAGTCAGCGCGCGGGGACTGAAAGCTTTCGTATGAAATTGAGGCTAGTGGTCAGCGAGTCTAAGATGGCGCCAAAACCCTTAAGCTGCACAGCATCCAGAAAGAAGCAACACGGGTAGTTTGCGTTCCCGCTAAGTCGAACACAATAAATATACAAGAAAAGATGATAGTTGTGGATAAAAAAGAGTAATTGGTTGATAAAGCTTACAGTTAACATAGCAAGCAGAAACAGTAATTTTAAACTTATGCAGCGGTGGAATGAGTTGTTCGTCTCAGAGATTTTAGTTGGAGCTACCCTGAACTAAAGCGAAGCCTATGGTCCCAGTATGATAAACATGTTTTTAACACTTTTGTCTCAGAAACAAAAGATTATTCAGTATCAATTGCCTCTTTACTCATGAGAATAGACGTAATACCTGAAAGTAAATCGAGACTTCCGCTCTCGAGCATGTATCCTAGAATTATAATTCTTTATTCTATCTCTTTCTTGTACCAAGCTCTTATAGTGAAAAAATAGCGTTAAACTAATAACGTGAAAAAAAGCTGAGGCGTCGATGACATAGTTTGCGCAAATTTCAATATTTTATTTACATCCAAGATGTTCGCCATCTTGGCATTTAATCAGCATTTTTATAATTGTGAAGCTTGACGTATTTAAATAGGGGACTGATCTAAAGCAAACAGCTTCTTGGTTGCTTTTATTGTCATCCGAAATAGGATCCTGCTTCTATTACTTTTTTTTTGGCAATAATCTTGAGGAAATTATTTTGACCTAAAGCACCGTCATGCTGTACCTTTCTTTCTTAGGTTTAAATTTTGTAGCTGACGTTTTGAATCACGGCCCTAAACATCTGGTTGATGTAGTTCAGAGCGCTGTTTTTCAGTGTATTGTTATTGTATTAAGTGAACGAATTTTTTTTTCAAATCGTTCGTATGTTGATTTTCTTATCTCTATTAAGTATGCAATCTCGTGTTTCAAATTGAAAGGCGATCAACTGAGTACACCTTAAGGGGATATCAAGATGGCGTTGCATTCTCTTATACAAATTCTTGTATACGCTGATCGCTCTTCAGTTAGAAAAAAATCGCCAAGACAAAGCACATTTCAATTTTTTTCTTTGCAGAGATGTTTCTGATAAACTGTCGCAAGTTCCAGTTGGTAGCATTTCCCCTTTGATCATCATCATTAAAACAATTGTCATCGGTTTTTCAAATATTTTAACACTGCCTTTCGCCCTCGACTTCTTTTTAAGGGCATTACTGATCCATAGAGACATCAATTTTCCTAACATCTGCATATTTAATTTATTTAAAATAAAGTTAAATAAGTTTTAAATTAAGAGTTCGGTTTTACTATGTAGTTGAAAAAAATTGACAAAGGTATTAAGAAAGTAGAGACCTCTTTCTTGGTTTTTCTTTGACATTCCAACAAATGATTAACAAACTTCAAGTTAGCTAGTAGTCAAGGCAAGTTGCCTCTGATGATAATTTTGACGAGCGTATGACGTTACTCACCTAGAATGAACGTCGCAGCATGAAATGTGCTCACCAAACCAGATAGCATTTTGATTATCCCTCCTGGTTGCACTCGAAGTAAAGACTGTCAATAGGTGAAACTTGTCTCAATTGATCCACTCACAATGAATCAATACGATGAAAATATTCATTCACTCGAGGAGCTTGTGATTCATCCAGTGTGTTTTTATTCACATGTCATCCCGGTTATACTACTGGTTGTCACCTGCTCTACAATTTTCTCTTAGGTACTCGACGATTTAGCATACAATACATTACTTAACATTTTAAATACGGTATATCATTAGTGACCCATTAAATTATCAATGATTTTTCATTTAAGAGCGGAACAACTAAAGGATGAAGCATCGTGGTCCCAAGATAGTCCCAGAAAAAAGAAACGCTCTCGAGAAAATGCTCATTAAAATTGAATGGAATAAATAATTGTGATCATATTTATAATCTTAACAATCAAGCTTGTGTCGATAATATTAGTTTGATTAGAAATTGCCATAAATGCTCCTAATAGCAATGATAATACATCGGGCTTTACTTTCTCCGAAAAATCGAAAAGCTCAAAATACGACTAGATGGCATCTCCCCCTCCCCTCCCGTAAAATAATGAAAATTTATACAACTCCGGAAATTTCGTGCGCTCAACGCGATGTAATCCTGATTTTAAACTTTGTGTGCTTGCAGACGGTCCTTCTTTCGTTTTGGAATTATAAATCCATTGTTAGGCGGTTTTGTTCAAGTCTTAAACAGTTACCCGTTGAATTAAGGTACTTTGTGACTTTTTTGCAGAGGTAAAATAAAGGTCAACTTTAATGGCAAGGGTCTTCCACATATAAAGGGGTCTGCCATATATAATTACAGATGATAAGATACATCGTCTTAAAGCTTTACTCTTATTGTCTAATTGCTCTGATTCTTATATCTTGGCCCGCTTTAGGCGGTGCCTCCAGCTTGAAAAGAGTTCGAGGTATTTTACTGAAAACGTTCTAAAATTATTGCCTTTTTGCACTTAGGGAATACGGAAAAAAAAGTTAATTTGTACTCCCAGAAAAACTGCTAAAAATACGCATGCTTAATGCCACAAGTCATTCATTTTATATGTTTTTTGTTGTTGTTGTGGTTTTGAGGGGGTTTTGAACCTAAAGGAGAAGCTTCTTGTCGATAGACTGTTAGCTATGGGCTTTAATTGATGAAGCTGCTAGATAAGTCAAATGAAAGAGTGATATCCTCCTCACCTGAAACGACTTTCATGAAGTAAACTGCACCAACTGCATGCCGAGGTATAACAAAGGTTTTTCATAACTTCAAGCTTGGAATAAATGTACACTTAACCGTGATAGTTTTTCTTCAAGCCATGTTTCACCAATGCAGAACGTGAATTTTCGTTTGCCGCCAGACATCGCCAGCTGTGTATTTTTTCAGTGCAATCCTAATTTCATGGCGCTTAAACAATTTTGACTAGTGAATTCAAATTACTTTTCGTCCCCAACGAAGTATAGATAACGAAGTAATGCATCCGGGTCTTTCGAGGAAAAGCACCGCATTACCTTTCTGTCGATGTTTTAGAGTCCCGAAAGGGATCAGTTGCTAACTTTGCAATAATATACCACATGCTAACAAGCTTGGTACCGGTGGAAATCGAAACCTAGGACGAATTGATCTTTCAGGATATCTTATAACTTTACAAATATGGCTTTACACAAAATTTACTGAATAGAAAATGTACTCTCCTTTACTAAAAAAGCAAAAAGAAAAAAAAAAAAAAAAAGGGAAAAACTGAGTAAGACGAAGTTCCTCCAAAGAAGACCATTCGGAGGACTGAAAGAGATCGCCGAGAACGGATTTAGAATTATCAGTCAAAAAACTGGTGGATAAACTGAGGACAAAGTAATACAAACTGATTGTACAAAAAGGCATGATCTTTTGATTCCAGGAGACAGATTTGAGCCTTCAGCTTACAAAAGTCTTCTTCAATTGATCTGAATATTTAACAATCGGTTCGCCATCTTTGATAGGATCCACGCTTAAGGCCAGACTCCCAAGTCTGCTCATTTCGAAACCCACCAATAATCTTTCTTATTCTTCTCATATACGCGAATAAAAAAGAGTGTTATACTGAGCAATTCTCAAAATGACGGTTACCACCGTGGAGTGTTTCGCCCATGAGAAGAAACCTTCTCTGAGTATGAAACGCAACTTTGAAACGTTTCAAACTCATCTTCTTAATGAACTTGATTATCCGTTTACTGTTATTGGAATTACTGAGACTAAAATGACAAATTTTAATCTTGCATCAATAGCGAAACCATCCCTAGCTGAATATTCTTTTGAATTTGTTCCAACACCTTTGGCTTCGGGAGGTGTTGCTATGTTGATTAGCGGCTCTTTAAAATATTCTATTCTGGAGAGAAACTCTAATTTCGCCGTCCATGCCCTGTGGGTCAAATTTCATTTTGAGAAACAAAGCAATATCATTTGTGATGTGATCTAGAGACAGCACAATTCCCCCGAGCAGTTCCTAGCTTACTTTGATGAGGTGCTAGAAAAATACAATAGCACTGGAAAACCCGTATATATAATGGATGATTTTAACATTAATCTTCTCAATGTCGATTCCTACAGCTGTTCCAAGGATTTCCTAGTTTCTCTCCAAGGCAACTGTTTTCTTCCGACTATAGATGAACCTTCAAGAGTCTACAGCAATTCTGCCACTCTAATTCAAAGTATCTTTACTAACAGAACTGATCACCAGATTGTAATTGGAAACATTATTTCGGATTTCACTGACTCAGTTCTGTACACTGCAATCGATAACAGCCAAGCCTGTTCCGAAGAAGCTAAAAGTTAGAGACTACCCTCATTTCATTAAACAAAATTTTATTTCTGATCTTTCACTTGTTGACTGGAGTAACACACTGACTAAACATTCCGCTAATCCGAAGAGAGCCTTCTCCTCGTTTTATAACAAACTAGAGAAACTTGTTAAGATACATGCCCCCTTTAAATCATTTTCCAGACGTAATGTAAAGCAATTCTCAAAACCTTGGTTAAGTAGGGGCTTGATTAAATCTAAAAAAGTTAAAAATACTTTTCTAGTCTCAGGCGATTTTCAAAAATATAATAATAATAATAATAATAATAATAATAATAATAAAATATTTATACCGCGCTAGTATCCTACTGTTCAAAGGCGCCTACAAAAACTTTAACATTAACACTTAATACATAATAACATAATACTGGCTAGGAATATATTGCTTTAAAAGATGTGTTAATGTTAAAGCTTTTGTAAGTTGTACAGAAACAAATGATCTGGTCTCATACGACATAGTAAAAGGATATACTATTGCAAATTATTTAATGAAAACCTACATAACACGAAGAATACTTGGGCTGGTTATAATCAACTTTTGAATGGTCAAAAGAAAAGTTCCAAACCCGTAACAGTAGTTAAAAGACCCGGTACCTGTGAAATTACTGCTCTTGGTTCTGAACTTCCAAACATTATGAATAACTATTTCTCTTCTATTGGGGAAGTTTGGCAAAAAAATGTTCCCTCCTCTACGAAGCATTTCAGCGTTTATTTACATCATCGTCGTTCTATCAATTCTTTCTTTTTCGATGCTGTCACTCAATCTGAAATAGGGCGCGAGATTTTTTCATTGCCTTATAATAAATCATATGGATTATATTCTTTCCCAACTCGCCTGATCAAATGCGCTTATTGTATCTTAAGCCAACCTCTTGCTGATTTAATTAACATCTCTGTGAGCTGTGGTGTTCACCCACCTCAATTAAAACATGCCAAAGTCGTCCCAGTCTACAAGTCTGATGACGGCACAGAGCCCGGGAACTACAGGCCCATCTCTTTGCTTCCAGTATTAAACTGTATCTTTGAAAAAGTAATGTATAATCGCCTTATTGCCTTTGTTAAGAAAAAAATGACCTACTATATAAATCACAATACGGTTTTCGCGAGAAGCATTCCTGCCATCATGACCTACTCGAAATTGTCAACAGAATTCAAACCAATATTGATGATAAATTATTTCCATGTGGAATATTTTTAGATTTAAAAAAAAAAGCTTTTGATACTGTTGATCATTCCATTCTCTTGTATAAGCTATACCACTACGGAATAAGAGGAATTGTGCATGATTGGTTTTCCTCTTACCTCTCCAACCGTTTTCAATCCACTCAAATGGACTCTAATATCTCACGTAAAAGGAAAATTTCTTTTGGTGTGCCACAAGGATCTGTTCTCGGCCTACTTCTCTTTCTAACCAATATAAACGATATCCCCAGTTGCTCTAAAATTTTTGATTTTCATCTCCTTGCTGACGATACTAATTTAATTTATGCTGATAAAAGTCTGAAATCACTTGAGACTGTTGTTAATAATGAGCTGAAAAACGTTACTGATGTTGCAGATCAAGCAGCCACAACAAACTAATTGATCATATATAAAAACGGCAAAATAAAAAAGCAGTGCACAGGAACATAACGTTTTGACAAGCCTCGCGATACTTTAACAGACTTGTAAACAAACTCTCTGCAGTTAACAACTCGCTCCACCACTGCATCAGTAATGTTTCTACGTAGTCAGCTAGGCTATGATCTGCGTTTGACTAAAGGGAGAAGCATACTTTTCGTTTTATTTTTTTTTCCGGAGGCTATGCGATTTGAGGGTTTGGGCACCATCTTTGACTGGCAGACCACTCGTCCTCAATACTCGCCCTCGATTTAATGTATTTTCATTAGGTAGTTAAGTCCAAACCTCTTAAAAACTCCTGAATTCCTTTTATTACCGAACATGTCCCTTCAAACGTACCATTTAAAGGCAAGAATGTCCTATTAAGTGGTTATAATTTTTATGCTTCCTCTTTGTCGGATTTTATTTCACAAGCACTAGGACCACCAGTCGCTACAAGCCAATCAACCAATAATACTTCGATAACCTAATATTAGTCGATTGATATCTTTATGACTCTTGAATTCTAGTTAAGTTTTACATTGCTGACGTTGTAATAGAATTAGACTAAAGGCTTCATCGTACTTTACCATAACATTACAAATCACTCATCTCTTTTAGTTCAAATCTGCTTTAACACCTCCTAGAGACTACGAAGGAAATATAACCATGCAGGTAAAAGTAAAAACTTGGGTGCAGCTACAGTTCTCGCTCTAAATTTCTCTTAGTTAGTTTGCGTTTTGCTTGTATAATTTTCGATTAATTGATTAGTGGCACGGTTGTCTAGTTGTTTGGTCGTTATTAGTGCTGCTTGATTGATTGTTTCCAAGCTTACTTACTTCTCTCATATATGGCAGGTTTGCTAGTTTCATTTGCATGTTTCCTTTCTTTGGTGCTTCATTATTTAATTGTATGCTTACTTTTGGCTTTTTCTCTCTTACTTTTTTGTCCTTAATGCGACAGTAGGAATACAGTATGTCAAATACTCAAGCTCACCCCATAAAAATCGCTTAGCAAAATGCTAGTCATGTTGACTTAAAGAAACCCTTTCGGTCTGTTAGTTCCTGAAAAGAAACTTATTATTTAGCCGGTGCTTACCAAATTTCCTAAAAGCCGGCAATCACCTTCCAAAGGCGAAATATCAGTGATGCCATATGCATATTAACGAGTCAACTTATCTTTGAAGCTACTATTGTCGTCAGGAGTTGCTTTTTATCTGCCTACCTTTACCTCTTTTTATCAAGGATGCGAAAAAACAGTTTACAACTTCAATCCAAATTAAAGTATATGGTCCGAGAAACCAGTATTTTTACAGGAGGATCGTAGACTGATGGATACTTTTTCTAAAGCGTTTAACCTTGAAGAATTTATATTTAGATATGCCAGAAAGCGAGAACACTCCACAAATCCCGAACTTATGGATGTCTTTTCTCACCATATTTCGCTGTATTGCCCCAGTAGGTCAGGACTAGAACGGAACATATGCGATCCATGCGAGTAATCCACCCATTAATTAATTCCCACCTATCCCACCCCAGGGGAGGACATCCATCACACAGTAATCTCGCGCATGGGAAATTAACGTCTCCTATCTCTAACCCTGTAGGAGACGGGACCTCCATTTATTCGTTCCTATCCGAGAAGACTAGAATATCTAACCATTACTTGATGTTATAGGAAGGTAGCATATTCTTCTCAATTGTTTTAAGACTTTGAGTGTTGGTCCGGCCGGGACTTGAACCCTCGACCTCCCGCACAACATTCCAGCGCTCTGTCCATTGAGCTAACCGGGAGGCGGTTAAGATGAAGATCGGTGAAGATGTGGGTAAGCGAAGTACAGTTTCCTTCATTTTGCGTAAAAGAGCTTTATCATATATCATATACCCACAATTCCTCTATTCGCTCCGACGAAGGGCTAACGCTCGAAACGTCAGCTTTTGTAATCGTTAGGGTGGCCAATTTACCATTTCAACTTTGTTCATATATCCAAATTATTTCGTTAGCCCCACTGACGCAGCCCCAAACAGTTTCTTTAGAAACTATCAGCCTTTATTCATTTTTATCTTATATCAGTTCAGGCAACCATTACCAAGCCAGAACCACTGATTATTTTGCATCAGCTAAATAAGTCTGGCTTTATTGTATTTTTTTGTTTCTTGTTGTTGTTTTTGTTGTTGTTGTTTTGTTTTGTTTTTTTGTTTTTCGTTTTTTTCCAATGCAAGATTAGAGGCATGACAGCTACTTACAATTCTATAATTAGGGAAATAATCGACCCGCGAAACCTTGAGTGGGACAAAGGCGACAGAGTGATTTTTAGTCATGCAGAAAATGGCCTATTATGGGCTTCATTTTTTAGTCTAAATAGATTAAAAATCAAGAAAGGAGAAGACTTTCTGTTCAATGGAACCAATCGCGAGAACTTTATCAAGATTCCCCAAGCTAATCTGAAACGAGGTAAGTACCCTTCTTTGTTTTGAATAAATGCTTTCATTAACCTTTTGGAAAGGCTTCAGCGTCGTGGTGTTCTCCAGTTTGAAAATGGAGCCATTCCGATCTCGTAAATGTTCGTCGTTCCACATCGAAACAGCGGCCCGGAAAGCCTATAAACACTTGAAATATGATTAAGTCGGTGAAATTTTGTTTCTTGAGCATCAGGAACAGTACATGGTTGTTGGAAAGTTTACATTGGATAACTGATCTCTTCCGTGGCAAAAATAGGCAAAATATGTTTGCGTTTCTTCTTGACCGCCATGTTGGTGCCCCCTAAACGGGTACCAACATTATTTGGCGAATATCGCATAAGTGGAAAACCCTGCAGACCTAAAACTTAGAACTTAGACTTTTTTTTATGTATTTATCAACACTCCACCATAGGTTACTCTCTTGGCGACAGGCATCCAGTAGCTTTCACTTTAGATTTCGATTGAATGACAATGAAAAGCACCAAAGTGCGCGTTGTTTGCACTCAGCACAGCGAAGTTTTGTTTTCCTTTTCCCTTTTTACCATTTTTCCTTCCCCCTTGGCCTGAGTCGGTTTCCGATTTTAATTTTCATATTTCGAATAAACTTTATGCCTCTTCAAAAAAAATTTGGGAAATTTTGTTTTTCCACGATCTCCCTATACACTAGTGCCCTGAGCAATTTGGCATTGGAAGGTGTACAGCTATGTTGATAACACACGATTTCTGTGAAGCAATTGCCAAACGGGCCACAGAATTTATTTAATTTCCAGCGACTGAGCAAGACGTGCAACAAAGCATTCGCTTGTTCACAAACAAGTAGTCGTTCCCGAAAGTGGTAGGAGCAATTGACGGTAGTCATATACCATTAAAAACAGTGTCTGTTAACGAACGGATTGAATACTTCAATCGAAAGCAGGAGTATTCTATCGTAATCCAAGGAGTTGCTGACGCGTCTTTTTAACTTCTTGACGTGAGTACAGGCTACCCCGGTAGCATTCACGACGCCCGTATTCTCCGTTTGAGCAAACTGAAGAGAGAAATTGGTCAAGGTACCTGGCTAAACGCGCCTTCGAAGAGAATTGGGGGTTCTGAAGTTGGACCTCTTCCGGTAGGGGACTCGGCGTATCCTTTGTCTGTTTGGCTTATGAAGCCGTTTAAGCAAATACCAACAGTAACTGAGAGCCAATTGCGTTTCAATCGTGCCCTCAGTCAAGCCCGGGTTGTTATAGAACAAGCCTTCGGAATTTTGAAAGGTCGTTGGAGATGTCTCTATAAACCATTGTAGTCCCCACCACTATCATGACTTGCTGTGTCCTTCACAATATTTGTATAGATGTTGGAGATCCGAGCGCTATAGACCCCGTTGAGGATGACAATGAAATGGCTCAAAGATCTCTCAATGGATATGAACAGCTTTGCTCAAGGAGCATTAGAGATGATATAATGGATCATTTGTCATAATACAAACATTAAACCATATTTCTTCTTTTTATTGGAATGTTTTGGGTTAAGCTGAAAAGAAACAGGTGGATTTACTGGAGATCAATGTACATAGAATGAAATTTGGTCCCTTTCCATTTGTTACAGGCATAATTAATGAGCAATTTAATTCACTGTGGTTTAAAAAATGTTATAAAAGCTTTCCGATGTTAAGAGTGAGATTTTGTCTTTGAATCATCGAAAACAAATTATTCTTGTATTTAAAAACTCGTATACGAAGCGTTACGGTTTTCTCTGGTATGGGTATATTAATTGCATTTCAAAATTAATCAACAGATAATCGTACTTTTAAATAATTTCTGAGATACACGTAATTTTTTGGCATAAGCGATAATTTTTACCTTCTTATATTGTTCATTTATGGAATCGTTGTCCTTTTACACGGTTATCTTGATCTTGAAATTAATCATAACATATGAAATCATGGACAATGAACTGAAACGAATAAATTGTTCTTATAAAAAAAGTTAAGGTCCGAACTTTACTCTTTCGCATTGACAACGTCCTTTAAAATGTTTCCAAGCAGCTTTAATGCGTCCATTTAAAACTTTTGTTCTTTTCTTCTGCTTTCCTTCTCGGCTTCTGCCATTCGCTCCATAAACACCTCGTCCCTCTCTTGTGCTCTTTCCATAAACGACAGCACTGTTGGCTCATCTGCTATTGCTGCTGCATTGGTCTTCTTTCTGGCTGCTTTCTTTCCATCTTTTCGATTCTTTGGTGTATTCTTTGGACTACTCTTTGGTATACTCGTGCACTTTCCCTGTTTGCCTTTGTTCTTGAAGAATAGGGACTTCGCAAAGACCAATGACTCGTCTTCCTCTGAGTCTGAGGTGCATGTTTCACCAGACGGGCCAGGTAGGTCATCAGATTGGACAAGTTTCCTCTTTTTAGCGGACGCAGCAGCCCAAACTTCGTCATCTAAATTTTGTTTATCGCGGATGTCTTGATCAACTTGTGGGGAACTCTGGGCTTCGATTGACGAACTACTTTCCAACATGTGTCGAGGATTGATGTCTTCTCGATTGCCGAGGATTCCGTCCATGTCCTGATTAACAATTGATTCATGCTTTAGCGTGCTCTATCGAGTTATGGAGCACTTGGGAAGTTTGCAGAGCACGAGAAAAGTGTAAGAGTTGTCCGACGCGATAGCCGAGGGCAACTCTAGCTTCTTGAGCGTTTACACTCTAGCTCCTTGAGCGTTTACACACGGAAAATGTTTAGCTAGGTAAGTAAACTCTCGTACCTCAGTAAACCGTTCAAGTCGAAACATGGCATCAGAAAGCTTCTACTCCCAAAGCTGGCGAATTAACCATAAAAAGACAACAACAGTGGAAACAATTAAAATATTTTGACCATCTATACCGTTCTCTGGTCCCATGTCCCCACTATTCCTCTGATCTTCGCTCTTCTACAAATCCTTATACCTTTACAACTACATAATCATAATTATATGCAGACAGCGTAGGCAAAGCGTGGAATAATGAGAAGCTAGAGCTAGACAATCGTTGTTTAAAGATATTGAAACTGTGCGGCGAATAATACTGGCTACGAATATATTCCTTTAAAAGATGAAAATCCGGATTTAAATTGTTATTTGTGTTAAACGTAAAGAGATCTAAATCGCAGATGCTGGAAAGTTTTTCTAAAACATTTTTTGTTTGGAAGTTGAGTTTCTAAACTGTTGTTAAATTGACCGTGGTGTGGAAAAAAATTAACACTGAAATATTGTAATCCACCAGAAGCTTCTTTACGAGAGGTCTTGTCACACATATTTACCAACTAAACAAACAAACAGCAAAGTTATCAGTGGCAAGTACTTAGCTGGATTTAAGATTGCCTCTCGGCCGGTCTTTGTAGGGAAGCAGCATCCTTGATCTTAAACACAGGAGAGTCACTGTTTTTGGGAAGCCACACAACAGAACCTTTCGTCCAGCAGAAATGAAAATGATGTTGTTCTTTAGACTTTTTCGAAGATTCTTACGGCCTCTAACGAAACCTGGTTCGGCAAGCCTAGTTTGGTTGGATCTGTCTTGCATGCATCTTTGCGGCCTAACATCACGTGTTCTTTGGCCAGTCTTCGAGTAGACTTGCAGATAACCGGTCGAGGGCCGGCATTCGCGGTTCTTGTTGGGATTCTGTGGGAGTAATCGATGTCGTGTAGCGATACTTCGGCGTCGATTTCATTGAACAGATTAAGGCAAAGCAAACTTGACTCGCACGCCGATTCCCTCGAGTGTAGTTCAGGGATTCTCACAATCGTTATATTGTACCGCTGGGCCGGGTTGTTCAATGCTGGGTTAAGATAACCCAGGGTTACTGTAAAATCGGATTTTAGATCTGAAAGCTTTAAAAGGAAATTCAGTGATTGGATGCTCTAAAAAGTGTAAGGAAAACTATCCCAAAAAAGAGTTTTGAACAAAGGATTAAAGAAACTCTGATTAGAATTTAACAAGCAATTCTAGCTTCACTTGTTTTTTGACAGGAGTTAGAAGTAAAGATATAAAAAGAGACGAAAAGAATATACACTGATTTACAAATATTTTGACAGAGCTCGACACGATGCGACCATATTGCCAGCTTACCGCTGACCAATTGCATTGAGAAATGAAAAACTATTTCGACCGCATCTAACCTTGTTTTTTCATCAAATATTTTATTTATCGATTTTCAAGTATCCCTCGTATGAACGTTAGCTTAATCCATTTTTGATAAAAGAGCGGCGGGAACGCGACGATTTCCCTTCAACATCGTCTTATCGACGTTGATTTCATTCTAACGACTAACAATATTTTCCTTCTGGCGATCTTAGAAATCTTTGCGCAAAGAAGAGGATCCGACTACTGGCAATTGTACCTGGATAAACGGCGGGAATAAAAAGTGAATGAAACTCTTGAAGCGTGGCTGCCCATGAGCAAAAAAACAACAACAGGAGAGCCGTACGATATCGAACTGCCGAGGGAACAACTCGCTAACTTCGAGGATGAAAACGCGACGATCACAGCTGTTGAATATTAACCTATCAGAGCGAAGCATCCTGCTTTTATAGGAAGATCTTATTACCTCATGAAGACAAGCAGTATGCCCCGGAAAGGTCGTGGCTCACATCATAAGTGACCACATCGTTAAAAAAAAACGATAATACGTCATCATTAAGGAGTTTCATAGGGACATATCGCCCTTTAGATAAAAGTATAAGATCAAAGCTGACTCAATCAGGTTAAATGATAACACTTAGAAAACATCTAAATATAAAGGTTTGTCTTTCTCATATTACACACCAAACATTTAAGTCCTATTCTTATTTCCAGTGTTAAAGCTGAAAGACCTGCCACGCACATTTGGTCGTGATGTTGACATCTTTTGCAAAATTACCATTACTAGTGCTAAATTAAAGCGCATTTTCCTTTTATGGGATTTGATGAAAATGAGCCATAACGGAAAGTCGAAATATTTTATGATGATTAATAAACAGTAATAGCTGTGTATTTCTCAGACAAGTTCGAAAGAACGCATCTGACTTTTTAAACTGCTGTGAATAATACACAAGACGCAACTATTGGACGGGAAGTCTAAAATGCAAAATGATTTTGCATGAGGCTTATGAAAAATTTGCCATGTCGTATATCGTTATCCCTAAGTATCTACATTATTACAGAGATCGGTCGTAGACATTTTATCTGAAATGCAGTAATAATCTACTATAATCATCATAGGAGATTATTGCTGCATTATATTATCTCTTGGATTGGAGGTGTTGCTTTTGAGTAACCTGATAATTAGCTTCCTCTGAAAGAGTATAAGTGGTACTGTTTAGTGTTTTAACAGCTAAAAAGCCGATGACTCGAGTTCTACCATCCTGATAGCTGCGTAAAACGTTTTCGTAATTTATAAAAAGACATTTAAGTCAATATCTTACCCACTCCGGAATTCTTTCTGTTATGGTTTAAGAAACAAACAACAAAAAAGAAATGACAGAACAGTTGACTAAACAAGCAAATACGAAAACACATAAACATACCAAAAAAGAGAACAAAAACCATAGAGCATAAATCCGTTTAATAAAAAGAAAAGAACAGACGCAATCAAACAGATAATCAAACAAATAATCAAACAAATAAGCAAAAAATAAGAAATTGAACAAATAAACAATGAATTCATAGATAAATTTAATAGTAAAACTTATGGAAAGCATCACATTTCGGATATAACACTTTATCTATTTTGCATCATTGTCTGGAGGGATTAGAACATAATTATCGTCATTCCGTGGTCGAAAGAGAGTAATTTTATTGCTTTAAACAATCACAGATATGGAGCCAGTTATTTACATAATTTCACCCTAGAAGCCGAGTAAAACTAGCTCGAAAATGAATGGTTTTATAGACAAGTAAAAACCGCACCTCTTACCACGCAAGGAGGAGGCTCAGGGACTTCAAATGGCCCCTGGTCTGAGATAAAAGCAAAATTAGGAAAACTAAAGGGTAAATTTAAAATTATCCAATAGGAAATTTTTGATGTAAAGTGTCAAGCTCGCATATGCTTTTCTGATAGAACCTTCTGGTGAGAAAAGAGAATTTTAAAGGTATTTGCAACTACATGTACTCTCCTCAGTGGCGATGACTCTCATCTGCTATCAGAACTCTGCCGAACACATACAGACCATAGAGGCTGTGTACTCGATTTAAATCAATTCAAATTACTACCCTAACAGTACTGCTTTAATCGGTGTGGGAAAAATAATGATAGTAATAATGATATCACGATTACAGTTCAAATAACAATAAAAAGCCACTCACTTGAGATCAACTTAATGATAAACACAAACACTCTGCAGCGTGCTATATGTAATATAAGATTGTTCTTGCCATTTATTATATTTTTATTTAAAGAACTATATCGGAAGACTTGAAGACATGGTCGGTGTGGCGACTCTTTTCCATCAAGGAAGGAGTAAAGTGTTTCACACCATTTGGAGCAAGAACCTCTGCGAGCGCCAAAGAAAAATGGAATACTTTTTATCTTCCGCCATTCGCTCTCAAGAAGCTTTGTGCAGTTCGAATGTTTACATTCACTTAGCTTCAAGAAAGGGGCTGTTACACATGTATCATCTGAAAAAAAATTGAAATGGCAGCAAAACAATTATAAAGTACAACTTGCCTCTCGAAGAAATTTTTTTTTTTTGCAGTTCAACTGGCGCAGTGTTAATTTAAGCTACGCATGCATCGTTCGAACTCAATCAGATGAGAATTATGTCCCATCTCTTGAATGGAATTAAAAGACTGGGTGCTATCTATCTAGAATAGGAACTAAATATACAATATCTTCTAACTTTCATTGAAGGCTAATAGTTTCGAAGGAAACTGTTTGGGACTGCGTCGTGGGAGTAACGAAATAATTTGGATATATCAACAAAGTTGAAATGGTAAATTGGCCATCGTAACGATTACAAAAGCTGATGTTTCGAGCGTTAACCCTTCGTCGGAGCGAATGAAATAATTTGGATATATCACCAAAGTTGAAATGGTAAATTGGCCACTGTAACGGTACGGTGGCCAATTTACCATTTCAACTTTGTTGATATATCTAAATAACTTTCATTAAGATTGCTGAAATCGTTCTTAACACTTACGTTGATCAGCTATTCCCCAACCGCTGTGAACAACTACAGGATAACAAAGGGAAAGAAAAAGTAAACTGGAAAGAAGGTAATAATAGTGATAATATTGATAACGATAATAATATGATCAATAATGATGATGGTAATAATGGTCATGTAGAAATGAAATAAACAATTTAAAAATTCGAGTTCCCATCTGGAAACTCGATTTTTTAAATTGGTAATAATGGTAATAATGAAAATAATAAGCATAGTGTTTTTTCTAATTGGAGGAATACTTCAGCTCTTAGAAAATCTGTATCTTATTGGTTGGCACACTCCTGACCGTGGTCACGTTATCATCTTTATACATCATTGTACATAATTGAGTTAATGGTATTCTAATTCTAATGGTATTGTATTCTTTGTTACATAAATGATCGAGGAAACTACTATGGACTTGGTTCATAGGTGTTATTCAGGTTGCGGTGAATATCGAATAACAATTACCTCTTTGTTCATCAGAATTAATACAGCTGAAATATATACATTTCCAATACTTGCACATATACTATTTCGAGAAATTATCGTAGAATTACAATTCAAAAATTGAAATTTGTTTTGGACTAAATCCTAGCCTATAAAAAGCCTTAAATTGTTTATCTGGCAAGTAGCTGTGGCGTCGATCAAAAAGTGTTTGCAAATTTTAATTTGTCATTCATATCCAATATGCTTGTCATCTTGGCTTCAAATGAAATTTAAAATTACTCAGCTCCGCATATTTGAATAGCAAATTGACTTCAATCTGCAGATTTTTTCTTTTTGTTGTTTTGATATCCATGGAAAAGTAGAATATCTTTATTTTCCTTTTTTTTTTTTAATTGTTTTTTCCTTTTTCTTCATAACGATTTTGTCTTTAAGCTCAACCTAAGCCTATATCGAAAAGATATGGTTGCAGTTGACGGCGCTGTCCCATAATTTATTAATATTCTCAGAAAACAAATGGAGATTCTTATCAACTGGTTCTAGAATTTTCACCATATAATCTTAAGACCAATTTTCTAATTTCTATTATGCATGTGATCGCTTGTTTCAAGTCGATCTAAATATTGAAAACCATAATTAGTTTGAAGACCATGTCACGTCGCGCGAAACGGTGAAAGCGATCAACCAAGTAGATTCGAAAAAAATTATCAAGATGGCGGTGTTCCCTCTTTCCCTTTGTTACAAAATTCTTCTTCTTCGTACGCTCATTCGTATTAATAAACAATGAGGTACAACTACAATACTTATTATTCGGGAATTTAGACACTGAAAAGCTGTTTTTGATGAGATATACCGTAGCTTTGGTTGGCTATTCCGTTACCATCGTGATCACAAAATGTTCATTTCGGCGGCATGCCTGATTCGTTAAGCCTCAATTGATTTCTAAGTTTTAGTGCTGATCTAAAAACAAGGACGGGTTTTCCCAATATAATAGCACATCTCTTTTTTTAGTTATGTATTGCAGGAATTTTACAGACAAGAGTATAGTGCAGTTGCCCGAATAAAATTGATAGAATTGGATGAAGGTAATAATATTTAGGTCTAAATATGCACTTTCCTAGAAATAGCAACTGTCTCCACTCCTAATAAAATGATAATAAAAATGATAATACTCACTAAGAACGAATGTCGCAAGACGAAATAGGTTTGCAAAACCATGCGGCACTTTGTTCATCACTCCGGCTCTTATCTAAGTGACGTCTCTGTGGTTAGATGAAACTGATCGCAACAATATATCTTCAAGATGTAACTGTATTTACCCGAGATAAAAGTGATGAATCAAGCGTGTTTAAATCCACATGTTGTCCCCCACTACTGGTTTTCACCTGCTTTTTCTTTCAATCATGGTGATGTGCGCACGTGATACACGACTCTTAATAGAGTCTCTTAGTTAGTGATCCATTGACTTTTTAATGAATTTTCGTTTAGGAACAGAAAGACCTAAGGGTAATGTAGTGTGGCTGCCAGAAAATCTAACGGTAAAGTACCAGAATCCTTCATGTTTTTTTTGTTTTTTGGTGAGAATTTTTTGATCAAAATTTCTTGTGGACTCACGAGGTGCAGAGTGAGTCCACAGACTTAATTTTTAATCACTGTGATAAGGAATAATTGCGATGACGAATATCGTTGTCGATAAGATTGCAGGCCACGCTAAACCATTGTCAGTTTGAGAAATTGTAAAAGAAAAATGACTTACATTTTCCTCAGTAAGTTTGGTACAAATACGCTATCGGGAAAATGCAGTACATGAAGCAAGAAAAACAATGAAAGAATTAAGACAAAATGATGAAACACGTTTTCTGTTTCCCCAATAGCAAGGAAATCCGTTCAGGTGAATGCGACATATCGATAGAGGATGAACAAATGTCTAGAGAGGCGATTTGTTCTGGACAGTTCTACTAGAGTAGGAAAAAACATAAGCCAATATTTTGAAGCATGCAGCAAAAAAGCGATGTAAAATTGGAGTAAACAAAGCCTGTTTCTGGAGTTCAGTTACCAAAACAAAGCACGATCGTAAACGGCGTGATAGCAGCGGAGGAAGGCGATGTATGGGACGGGTAGCGTAATTTATGCCACCCGATCCACAGTGCTACTGTTGCGCGGTGTACTATTTCTCCCCTTTTAACTAAGTGAACGTATAGGACCATTTAAAATTAATACTGTTTATCTTTGGTAGAGAAATTTTTGCCGTTGTATATTTTTCTTCTCAAATATCGCCATCGCTTCTTGTGAATTCTATGAAATCGGCGTTCAACCAGTTCGGTACTGTATGAACAACGAATGCAAAGACCTTTTCTTGCTGTCTGCCATAGAAAGGACGCTAGAAGGAGATCTTCATACATTCAAACAGACCTGGGGTGTCAGTAGTAATGTTGTCCTTTTCGAAATTTCAAACTATGTGCTGCGTAACGGCACCGTAATCTAAGTCGAAGTTGTTACTAGAAGTGGATTCACAGCCTGAACTGCACTGAGGCGGTGAACTGGATCGCTGTTCAGACTGCACCTTCTGAATTGCAAATAGGCACCACTTAATTAAAGAACAACAACGTACTTAATGCTGCGATAAACTGAATCCAAATCCTGACGGCGTTAGCTGACACAGAAACTTTGGAGTGAGCCCAAAGCAAGGTCAGCAGACAAACTAAGCGCATCCACTTGGAAGTCAGACAAGAGAAGCACCATTCGGAGATTCATCCAGACAGCTTAAACCTAAACAGCCTCAGGTCACACTTTAACTGCATTCGTACTACTATGAAACTGGTTAACTAATTGACTAATTGACTAACTAAACACTTCATAACAATTGTAACTGTTCAAGCTATGTTCAATTTAAATGTTTAGTCTAGGAGGTTTTCTAATTTTACGTCCTCTCTGTACTTAGTTAGAATGTCAAAACTATCGAAGTCTTAATGGCGGGGACAAAAGAACAACTTACGGAATTTATTATGGCAGTGACAATGGACTTTCCACTTGGTATCGTTTCCAAGGGGCAGCAGGAACGAAAATGGCCACAGATGTAACACTACAGCAACCGTTGGTTACCTGGAGGACATCCCACGGCAAATGATGATCAGGTCAGCCAAAAGGTTTGCTTTCACTGGACTAGTTCGTGCTGCGATTCCTCTCGCCACATCAAAGTGAGAAACTGTGGCCGTTTCTATGTCTTTTACATAAGTGGCACTCCTGTATGTCACCTGCGTTACCGCGGCACATCTTATCAATTATCCTGCTCAGATATTTATGTTAGAAATGTCTCAGTTATAATCAATATAAGTATAATTTCAGAGCTGAGCAAAGAGTTTCCAGCAATCTGATTGGTCGAGCGGTTCCCTATATGACACTATATAAACCGCTCCACGTGGTTTATAGAAAATGTTAAAACAAAATGTTAATCAACGTTACTAAAATGTTATGATTTTTGAAATTTCTCTGTTGTTCAGCTCTGAAATTATACTAAATCAATTATTCACCTTAGGTTCGGTGAATATTGTCGAATAATCCCCTGGACTTAGTCTCGGGGATTATTCGACGATATTCACCTCGCCTTCTGCGAATAATTGTTAAAAAAGTAACTGCGTAGTGGGCAATTTGATCTAAAATCGTACGTGTTATTTTAAATCAAAAGATTCCCCCCTCAGAGAGGTATCCGCCCTTTTGGCCTTTACGGGACAGGGTCAAAATCTATAATTTTCCTAGGGTGGAGGTGGGAGTCACAAAATTCTCTGTGCCTTGCAAGGAGTGGTTCTCAGTGCTGATCCTTCCCTTTCTTGTGCTTCGTGCATTTGTAGAGAAAAAAAAAACAACTGAAATAATTAGATAATTTTTCATGACCCACAATTGAATAGAAGTATCCTGGTTAGCAATACACGTATATTATGTTGTAGCACGAATAAAGGCATCCTTGTATCTTTATGCACAACTTAAGAAAGGTCTGGTGAGCACGTCCAACGTCCAAATGTTTCTCTCAAGTAACTGGGTTTTTATCCTTAGGGACTGTTTCAACGCTTCATTCACCAACATTGCGGTATACATCACGAATCACTGTACTTTCAGAGCATGGGGAATGTGCTTTTCAAGCAAAAGGTAGCCGTCAACCCCCTGCTTAAGGGAGAGAGGAGTCCTTGTGATAGTAATTTGCCAATACCAATTAGCTCTTTATTTGTCGTTTTGTTGTCATAGCTTTACTCAACAGTGTTGGAATGTGGTAAAAAAATTGACGGTGTCTCCACTGGCGATGCTTTTGTTGCTATTTTAGAATGTATAGTTAAAATCTTTTAAGGGGGATCACAATAGAATTCACCTGATTGCTCCCCCTTCATTGGCAGTTTTAATTTCCCATTTTTCTTCCTTTCATACTATGTTTGCAATGATTGATCTCTTCTTCGCTTCCCCTAGATACCATGTGATCCTCAAAGACTTATGGCCCCCCTTCCATCCCTGGAAGATTTATGATTAATCCGTTCAGGCCCTTCTCTTTAAGATGCCCTTTATCTGCGACCTCCATCTTAAAACTGACGAAATCTTTGGAAAGTTTGCATATTATTCTGATTGTTGGTAACAGTGACAGCTTGAAAGATAATGGAGATGATAACAATGAACCCTTTATTGCCTGCTCCAATTACTGTTTTCCCCCAAATTGATAATTTTCTTCGATAGCTGATTTTCCCATGAGGTTGTAACAGGATAAATGCAAATTACATTCTCAGACGCATTATACGATGTGGTTATTGTTGTTTAATGTTCCCTTTGTCAACTATTAGAAGTGTTGGAAAGTAATACATTTTCCACTAAGTCTTAATTTTCTGCGTCCCATACACTTAACAAACAGCTTAACTCAACTCATCAGCTACAGCCTACGTCATCGGTGAGGCCGGACGATTAATGCATCTAGCATTAGCACTATTTGTGACGGAAACGAAAGTTCAAAATCGATTAAGTTGCTTTTAAGGTTCAGAATCGCTGCTCGGATGACGCCTCGGGAATCTCAGCATTATCGTGGCTCTGATTGACTTGAGGGGTTATTTTATTCTCAGCTTTAATGAACCAGCATCTTCTTTTGAAGCGCTCTTTTATCTAAATAAGAAATAAATGATGAGTTAAAGGAACACCCTTCTAAAACCAATTTTCTCGCTGAATCAAAGACAGGATAAAGATCATAAAGACTCTAATTTATCTGTACCTCACTATTTCTCAAGCAGTGAAAGAAGAAAATCGAGAATCCCTTTAAAAAGAGGAGAGACAAGTGAATTAAGTAATGAATAAACAAATGTATTCCTAAAAATTGTATTTAAGTTTGTTGGCCAGAGTAGCCACCAAGCGTTTCGTACTTGTTCACATATCAGTAATGTAGGATTGCCTCACTTGGGCCTTATTTTTTAGAATACAGTTCTATCACATAGAATAGACTCATAGTGACTCTAATTTCATAGTCAAGCAGAGCTAAGGCTACGAATATATTAAATGCAAGCGCGGAAGGACGTCCTTGCCTTGAGTAGGCTTTCATTCAGAGTTAAAAGGTGAGTCTGCTGTCTAAATATGAGTCTGGGTCACCGTTAGATATTGAGACCTTTTTTCATTATTCCCGACACTCATCATGTTAGAAGTACACTCTAACCTCTTCGTTAGAGTCGAACCTCTGGGTAAACTTAAGCTCTAAAGCACTTTACCTGAGCAGAGTTTAGGATTACAAAAATGTAGGAGAAGGCGACGTGTAATGGCAAAAGGAAACCAATCAACCACGTGAAACCCAACAATGGAGCTAACGCCACGGATGCGTGGACGCCAAGCCTGAGAGAGACCAAATGAATGCTCATTCTGAAAGCTGAGGCTTTCTTCTGAATTCTTATATCTATGCCCGCCCGCAAGAATTAAAGAAGACAAATATATTCGCTTAAATAAAAGGGAGTGAATGATCAGTAACGAATCACAATTAATTTTACCAAGGTATCACCCTGGTGTGTAAACCAAATACAGGGTGTGCTACGTGTTCATTTTCCTTAGCGCTCAATCAAGGTGAATAAATCTCAGGACAGTTCGTGATTACAAAAAGCTATTAGACGTGTTTATTTGAAATTCAGGCTCACCACGAAATTAATTGAAGACTGTATAAAATGCATTAAAAGGAGAAACAGCATTGATAATCACACCTGATCTGCTCAGCTTGGTTGTCTTTCACCTGTTAGATTGTTGTCATTTCCTTGATAACTCGCACAAGGATCGCTATGTTGATCTGTAGAATATAAAGTAGAGAAATTCAGATTCATGCAGGTTTCGTTCAACGTTGTCGAAAGAAGATTTTCAAAGACTCATAAAGAGGAGAATATAATTAACCTTGGGCTAGGTATTTGAGATTAGTGGAGTCATATTCGTGGTAGAAATTCAATCGGTGGCCACTTACAATCACCGTCAGTCCAACAAAGGAAATAAATATCCAGATGATATTGTTAGTGGTGGACATCCAGCAACTTAGATTAGAGAAACAAAAGGCATCAGGGGTCTAATTTTCGTTTTCCGTTTGGAATAAATATCAGTATGAGTGTTTCAAACCAGATTGTAAAAAAAAAGGTCAATAAAAAAAAGACGAATCATGCATTATTTCTAAACATGGACAGACAACGAAACAAGTTGAAAGGACTTAGAAAAATAGTGAGGGGGGGTGGGGCGCAGCGGCGTAGGGGAGCTTGGCGAGCTAAGTAGGGTGGAAACTGCCGACATTAAGTTTGGGATAACATTTTTGTTTTCCATGTCAAAATATATGTTCCCCCCCCCTCTGTAGGCTTCGATAATGGTCTAAATTATACGAGGAAGGGTTATAGCAACCCCAGGGGAACTATTCCTTTTTTTTTCTGACTTTCACTATCCCCACCGAGGTTTCTTACTTACAGACTCTTGAAATTTTCTGCATGGGATATGAAGTAAGTAAACATTCAAACTAACTTTTTATCGCGGACAAAAGTTTCCAATCCATCTTTCCCTGCAGCAATACCTAGAGATACCGCAACTATAATTGCAGGAACTCCTGAAACGAAAGGCAGAGTGAAAAAGGCATTATAAATATGGCCTAAAAGCAAGAATGATTTATGGTTATTGCATCTGCTCAAGCCAATGACTGTACAAGTGAAAGTTTTCAATTAACCGACGCCAATTTGAATTTCCAATCCAAGGGTAATGTTGTTCACTCTTGAAACCCTTGGTTTTCGGGTGTGACGCTTTTGCAACAGTGCGAATTACAAAAAAACTGAGTGTCTTGAGCCAATTTAATCCACACTAGTGACACTCTACTGAAAACTAGGTGTAACCAGCACCGAAAATATTGTACGCCTTCCTTAGTTGATGAACAAGATGATTCAGTGGTCTCCCAAAGGCGCACCTCGTGAATATTTAAATTAAACACATACTTTTTTTCAGGGCTGTTGATATTTATAGCTTTCCTGATATCTTTTGCACTCTTTAACCTTTACTTCCGCTTTAAAGCCTATTTTTTTCATTTTTCGGCCAATCAAAACATGATATTTTATTGATTACATACTTTATTAACAAACACATGTTTGACTAGTAGTGTTCCTTACCCCAGCAGCAGCCATGATAACGACGGATATCATCAGTGATGTTGTACAGCTTCACAACAAATAAGTAGATATAAATGCCTTCGACCAGCATCCAGCAAAAAGCGACCATCACGAAATACTGCTCGAGAGCTGCCACAGAAACACAAGCACCCTACCAAGAAATGATCCGAAAGGAAAACAAATGAATTTGTCAGCTATTTAGGAACGAATTGGGCCGAAAATAAGTGGTAAGCATAAACAAGTCACCTTGTTTCCTGTGGCGTCAATTCCAGCAAAAAAGATGATATGTCCAGCCCCAATGCAGGAGGTTAGACTAACCCGTATGTGACACAGAGGTGAAGCTCTGTCTCTAAACAGCACCAAGTCAATAATAACAAACAAACAAATAAAGGGATAACCAAAGTTAATTAATAAGACAACATAGTGAAATTGAAAAAGCAGGAACTAAGAAAAATAAGGTAATGAAGAGTAGATAAATGAATTATACTTACAAGAAATTCACTTGCAGCCTATTTCAAGCTCTATCACACCTCGATAAGCTTACAACTCAGGCTTTCAAGATCTGATAACTTTTTTCCCATTATTTGAAATAGAGATTATCCCCCGCGATTCAATGAACTATCATTCTGAATTAAATGTACTTACGTGAGCAGAAGATAGCTGATAATTGTGAGAAAGATTCCATTGAGAGGTAAAGCCATACCTACTCGCGTAAGGAGAGTCAGTGCTTTGTCATGCAGGTCCTAATTGAAAAGTTAATAACTTCAAATCTCATTGAATGAGAAAAAATTCTGGTTATCAGAATTAATATACAAATGCGATAACCTTTAAAACTTTTTGTACCTTTTTTGAAACATAATTTTTTGAGCAAATAATAATCTCACATTTTCGTCACCATCTTTGTCAGTAAAATCCATGAGCACAGCAGAGTGGGTGAAGTGATTGCACGCGCATTCTGTAAGGGAATGGGATGTCGCTCTTGTTTGACAACCTTCGCTTGACCAACTCCCAAAGCTGCGTGGAAACAGAAAATGAATAAAAAAAAAAAATAATAATGAAAATAATAATAATAATAGGAATGTTAATAGTAAGAATAATACAAATGATAACAGCAATAATAATATTAATAATAATGGTAATAATAATAAAAGTAATAAGAGCATGAATGATAATTGATAAGAGATATAAAGCTAAAAGCTAAAAAAAAATTATAAATTGAAATTCCCTTGTTCTTTCAACCTCTCCCATCAAAATCAGCAGAAATTTCAGTTCACTTGACAGACTGCTCTAAAGCTCTCTCAAATTCGTTAAGGTTCAGAAAAAATACTTTTGTTTATGAAGAAAAGAAAAAGGAAAAAAAAAATCAAAAGCGATGGACTACTTCTCTAGGCTGATGTATTGCAAATGTCGTGCTTACTTGTCTTCCGAAAACCTCCAGAATACGCATGTTCTCTTCTTTCGGCCAGCCTAAAGGGGTTGTAATTTGCAAAGTATTGTGTTCAATCATCGTAAGGATCCAGTGCCCATCACAGTCCTGTGGCAAAGTATGACTATTACAGAATATGGCAAGTTGATGACCGTTCGCCCTCGTGCTCTTTGTGTTTTTGTTGAGGTGTCGAAATGTAATGATAAGGGTTGCTAACCTGCTAGTCAAGTCTTAGGAAACAAACATCTTTTAAAAGACCGCGGCTTTTTGCTACTTTGCAGCGAAATCCGCAACAACATTAAGGAACAACTTGAAAAACGGAAAGGATAAAAAACAAAACAACCCAAAGTAAACAAGCAAGCAAACAAAACAAACAGACAATAACATCAACAACAACAACAAAAACACAACAAGACTGAAAATATTAACAAAAAATACTAGTTATTACGAGGTGCCTTTATTGGGACATTTTTGTAGAACTTCCCTAAGTGGCCCTTTAAAATTTCAAGAGAATACCAGTTGCGGTCAATGTTTGTGATTCCTTGACAAAACTAAAATTTTCGATTTTGCGATATGCTGAGCTTCAGATCATTCATTGACGAGAAAGGCAACTCTTTGGAATTGCTTAAAATTATTATTTCAAAAACAGACGTTTTGATGCCAGCGTAATAAGGTGTAATTAAACAATTTTGGATACAAACTAAGTATTTTCCAGGATGGTGACGAGGAAGATTGAGAATGACGCGTCAAAAAAGTCTGGAGTTATGGATAACATGAGAACGGCTTAGGGATTTTGTGAAAGAATATTGAGGGTCCTTGGGATTCAAAACGATTTGTTTCCCATTTGGCCAGTCTTTAAGTGCTCAATGAACGCTTATTAAAGAACGAAACAACAACAACAAATGCAAAAATAGCAAAGTAAAAACATTATATAAGAAACAAGTCAATCGCTGATGTAGAGGGTGAGACAAACATTAAAATTGCAATTATTATCTTGATATATAAACGTTACCTGCAAGGCATTTTCATTATTGACTGAAATGTTTTGGTGAAAGTTGATAAAATCCTTTATCTGAAAAATAACAAGTTGTACTGTTAGGTGTTTTAAACGGCTAAGAAGTCTGAGAACAGGGTTCTACCATCCAGAAACATTTGAAATTGGAAAATACTCGGTTAATAACTTACCCATGTGATATCTCACATGAAACAGACAAAGAAAAAAACCAGAACAGACCAATAATCAAGCAAGTAATCATATAAGCAAAAAACAAAAACAAAAACAAAAACAAAACAAGCAAATAAAAACAGACAAACGTGGAAGCAAAAAAAGCCTATAAACCTACCAAACTACCTAAGAAGAGTGTAACAGCTATGAACCCGTTTAATAAAGAAAAAAAACAAAAGAAAGGAGAAAAAACAAAAACAAAAAACCAAACAAAAAAACACAAACAAAACAAATTTAACGTTTTAATAGAGAAAAAGATCCAAAATACTTGCAGCTACACCATGGTAATGATACTATACCAGTTTAAACACTTTGCCGGTTGGAATGGTTCTGCTGCAATTCTGTAAGGAAGAGACGATATTTTTAATTTTTTATTTTTACACTTGATTGCAAAAATGTTGACCCTAAAAAATCGTAAGCAATGAACGATGACACCCGACGGCTTTATTGGTATACATGTGTATGATATAATTTGGATATATCAACAAATTTGAAATGGTAAATTGGTCACCGTAACGATTACAAAAGCTGACGTTTCGAGCGTTAGCCCTTTCGTCGGATCGAGTAGAGGAATTGTGGGTTGTGTGTGCTTTTAAAGGCAGAAAATGAAGCTACGTTATTGGTGGGAACATGGCAACGACGAAGGGCTAACGCTCGAAACGTCAGCTTTTGTAATCGTTACCGTGGCCAATTTAACATTTCAACTTTTTTGATATATCCAAATTATTTCGTTACTCCCACCGACGCAGCCCCAAACAGTTTCTTTCGAAACTATCAGCCTTTATTTATGTGTATGATAACTACAATTAGATGTAAGTGGCAAAGGATATAAGCCATTCATGTCTTCCTAAAAGAAAAGAGCCGTTTTAAAGAGATATTTTCAAGAATTATGAAAAGTGAATTATTGTGTATGTACAAGAGAATAAGATTTCCTCTTGTTATGCATTTGTGCTAACATTTCCTATAAAGCCGTTGGGTGCCAGCTTTCAAGGATCATCATTGCTTTTCAGGTGTCACCGTTTTTTGAGTCGCGTGTGGAAATAGCATAAAATCAAATAAAACTTGTTTAGAAAGTAATAGGCAAAAAATTTCTCACCAAGGTCTCTTGGTCTGCGGTTGTCGAGCGTCCCGAGGTGAAACCAGGAAACATCCGGGAAAACAAAGAGAATTTTTAAAATGGTAAAGTGGTGCAATGCCGATAAGCATTTCTGCAGGGAGAGGGGGATTTCAAATGGCTTGCCTGTACGAGGGTTAAGCCATTGCAGAGAGTTTATCTGAAAAATCGATAAAAAGGCAGAGGAAATTAAAGAAACTAGTCTGTCTCCTCAAAGCTACTTACTTGAGATCACACTGATGCGAAACACAAATGCTCTGCAGGGCTCTACACAAAATGTAATATTCCCTGTGCCATTAAATTGATTTGAAGAAAGCTTTCGAAACACTGCCAGGCAGCGTCGGTGTGATGGCCCCTCTCCATCAAAACAGGACTGAAGTTTATTGCACCTCTCAGAGCAGGAACCGTTACGAGCACCGAAGACAAAAGGAATGCATTTTATCTTGTGCCATTTGCGCGTAAAAGGTTCTCTGCAAGTGCACTTTCTTGGCTTCAAGAGTTGAGCAGTCTCGCACTCATCATCTGAAATGAATTTGAAAGGGTAGCAAAGTAATTATAAAGTACAAATCGCTTCTTAAAGAAATTGTGATTTGCAATTCAAACGACTCGGTGGAATTTTTAACTACACAGATTGCAAGAAGTGCCTACTCGTTTTGATAATTAATTACTCACAATTACAGTCCGCTTCTTGAAAAACTGTTCATAGTGTCAGTAGTACTTACTTTGATAAGCTATTGCCCAACAGCTCTGACTAACTATGATATAAGAAATGAAAACATAAGAGTTATAGTTTTGATGATAATAATGATAAGGACAACAGTGATTTTAATAATTACAGTAATGATAACATAGGTAATAGTGATAAAATGTCAATAAATATAGAGGTGACAAGGAATAAATAAAACCACAGTGGTTTAACGTAGTGTGCACTCTTATGAACAACGAGGCGCAGCGTGCGATAAAGCTCTATCGAATTTCGTTTTCTTTTTTTTTTTTTTTTCCACCTTAATTGATATCAAATAAAGTCAAATCTTTCAGTGCATGACACTTTGCGTAACACTTTGATACAGGCAGCGGCAATGTGGCCAACCAGATTGCAACATCACTAACAATTGTGTTTAAACAATAAATAGATAATCGGCTGATAACGTCTGGATCTAGTAGGTTACTCAGTAAAAGTTGTACTGATTCAGTTTAGTTTAAGTTTAAGTTTAAGTTTAAGTTTAAGTTTAATTCATTCGCCACAGGAATGGCAGGAGAAAGGAACAGAACTCTCGTTCCAATTGACACCTAACCCCTTTTTTACCCACCCATCCCACCCCGGGGAGGACATCTATCATACAGTAATCTCGTGTGAGGGAAATTGACGTCTCCTAACCCAACCCTGCAGGAGACGGGACCTCCATTTATCGTCCCTATCCAAGAATACTAGAAGGTCTAACCATTTGCAAATATTAGTACAAAGGCAGCACTTTCTTCTCAGTTATTTAAAGACCCTGAGTGTTGGTCCGGTCGGATTTGAACTCACGACCTCCCGCACAACAGTCCGGCGCTCTACCAATTGAGCTAACCGGGAGGCGGTTAGGCGGTTCAGCGGTGGAACGTAATTTTCCTCGCAGAAATCTTATGGTTTCGGTTTGATCTACATGTTATTAGTAAAGTCGTGAATCTTACGTAAGAATTAACCTGACACCTGAATTTATCTCTGTCTAAGACTTCCCTTTCGAGCAGACAAAGTAAAATATCTAAAAGTTCCCAATTTCATCTTCTTTTGGACATAATTGTTTAAAAAAATGTTTTTATTATGTGGAAAATAGCTGATGCGTTGATCGCATAATTTCTTCAAATTTTGATTATTCATGAAAAGCCAAGATGCTCGTCATCTTGGGTACTAATGAAGTATCAAACTGCCTTGCCTCGCTTGTTTTAAAAGCAAGTTAACTTATAGTATTATTACAGTTTTTCGTTACTCTTTAGAATAGAATTTTGAGAAAGGAAACTATGATATATGCCCTTTTCATTTTCTTTTTAGCTTTTTGATTTTCTGGTTGAGCGTCTTTAAGCTCAGCTCGAGCATTGATCCTAAACATCTGTTTGATGCAGTTCAAATGAAAGCGAGAGGAAATTTACATCGACCACTTCTAAAAATTTCATCTTATAATTTGTCGAAAACCCTCTTTCGTCGTACAGAACGATGAAGACGGTGTTGCCTCTATACAGTGTTGCTACAAAATGGTACCTCCTCACAAGTTGATTGATATACAGCAAACAAAGGGGTATAACGACAACACTCATTCTAGAATTTTCACGCTGTAAAGTTATTTTTAATAAGATATACCGTAGCTTTAGTAGCGTATTCCGTTGCAATGATGATCATAAGGTACTCACCACTAAAAATTGTTTAATTCCACGCTTTTATCATCTCAGTATTGATTTGTAAGTGTAGTATTGATCCCGAAAAAAAAAACAATTTTCCCATATATTTGCATAACACTGTTTGTTGTTATAGAACTTTCACTGTCAAGAATGCAGTTTCTACCCGAATTAAATTTACAGAATTGGAGGAAGGTAATTACTATATACAACGCCATTTTGGGACTTTCCTAGAAATGATTAAACAGTTCAAAAGTGACTGTTGCCTCTTAGTTTGGTAAAATGATAATGTTGATGACAATACTCACTAAGAACGAACGCCACAAGATGAAATGGGCTTGCCAAACCATACAGAACTTTGTTCATCATTGCTGGTCTTACTTGACGTAAATGCAATGTGGTTAGATGAGACTTGTATCAATCGATTTACTTACAAAGTATCATCAAGATGAAACTATGTGTACTCGATGCGCATATGATTGTTACCGTATGTTTTAATTCGCATTTTATTCCGCACTATCGATTTTCACCTGCTCTTATATTATTTCAAACGTTGCAACGTGCGCTTGAAATACACTTGATATTAATAAATGATTCATGGACTATCAATGCTTTCCATTTATGTTCGAAAAAGCAATGAGCTAAAAATACGCCACCTATCACGTCCTACTTCCGCGACGTACGTACGTCTCAGTCAAATTTACCATGGCATCTCCAAGATGGCTGCAGATAATAACAGCTCCCAGAGTTCTTCATCTTTCGCCAAAGTTAAAAGTTTTGATAGCTTTCGTATATATAAACCATCAGGAAAATTTTAAAAAAGACAAAACAAAAAAATTCACGGTTTTTCTCTCAACTATTTGGCAGTCTGGAATTTTTCAGTTAAAGGACAAACTCTTGTTTACATACGTGGCTTTTTCTGAGCAGTTTAACATAGAGGAAAAATGGTTTTTAAAACTTGTAGCAAACAAAGCGGTGTGGAATCAAAACCGTAACTATATATTAAAGAAAAAGGGAAAAATGGTCAAGGATATTGTTGTCATTTTCACTGAGTTTTCATCACAATTGGTTTCACTCTGTAATTTCTAAACAAACGACGTGGAACCTCCTCTTACCTGGATGCAGTTGATTATCAAAATAAGTTGAAGAAGATGGATAGATAGACTCTCACAGCAAGTCTGAAACGCATGACCTTCCGAGTATAAGCAGTTTATCGGGCAAAGAGTTTTGTGTTATACTTACGGTTCCGATAATGAAACAGCTACACGGCTCTTTATGTCAATCTTTACTGCGAACAAATTCTCTTTGGGAAATAAGGCACTGTTCATTCATAATTGCACTAAATGACCCATTTGCTCTCAATGGCTTGTCTGGCATTTCTCCCATTTCTCTGCTGCTTGGTCATTTGTTCAATTATGTCAACAGGGCACTCTCACACAGATCCTACCGTTTAAAGTCAAGAATTATTGTATATTTCTGTTGATATTTGGAGCTTCTCGTACTTTTCATAAAGCTCTACTCGTATTCCATAAAATACATTAATACACCTTAAATGCCTCGTTCCTATATTCCCTGAGGAATTAAAGGATTCTCAGATACAATGAAATATATGAAGTTCATATATTTTGAACTGCGGTATTAGATACGTATGATGCACGATCCTCGCAGTAGATAGCGCTATTTAAGCAATAGCGAAAATCAGACCTGAAAAAAATCAGGCCTGTACGGGATTCGAACCACTGACCTATTCGCTATTGCTTAAATAGCGCTATCTACTGCGAGGATCGTGCATCATACGTAAAGGAATCTCGTTAACCTACCGGCCCCGACAGTTCACCTGGTTCAACATCCACCAGTCATTTAGATTTTTCTTCTGTTATTTTATTGATATTAATAGCCACTGACCATATATATCGAAAATCCGCCGACAGTTGCAAAATTTTCTAATTCATTTACATAATTTTTTTCTGATAGAGCTTCTGAGGGTGAACCCCAAGACGCACCCACCCCCAAAGCTCCACGAATTTGATGTGCTGATGGCATAATCAAAGATTAAAAAAACTGCTATTGGCCCTGATGGGTTGCCTTTATGGGTTTGGAGGGACAATTGCACAATTCTCGCTCCTGTGGAGACTGCCTTGTGGAAAAAAAGTCTTTCTCTTCTTACTCTTGGCCGACAGCTTGGAAAGAAGCTAACATCAACCCCCTCCCAAAAGTAGACACTCCTGCTCAACGTTCGGACTTTCGATGAATTAATGTAACCCTAGCTATAGCACGTTGCTTTGAAAGAACTGTGTACCATCATTACAGTAAAAACGTTTTTGAGGAGAATCTGACGGTCACACAATATGCCTATAGGGAGGGCTGTAGCTGTACTGACGCCTTGATTCAAATACAGCATAATTACTTGAGGGCACTTGATGATAAGGATTGTAATTATGTTAGGCTTTTCGCAATGGACTTATAGACTTTTCGAAGGCCTTTGATAATGTAAAACACTCGTTAGTGGGGGAAAAGCTAAAGGCTCTTCATCTCAATCCTTATCTTGTCAACTGGCACTTAAGTTTTCTAATGGATTGCGAACATAGACTAATATTTAAGGGTTTTAGCTACAAATGGCATAATGTGAACAATGGAACAACCCAGGGTAGTATCAGTAGGCCTCATCTTTTCAACTTGTTTATCAACGATTTAGCCGTTAGGGATAGTGACCTTACCAGCGTAGTTAAATATGCTGACGACACTACCTTGCTAGTCAAAGTATGTAAAAATGAAATAGATCTATCTCAAGAGGTTGTCAATCAGTTTTTGAGTTAGACCCAAGATAATGCCATGGCTTGTAATCCCAAAGATTGTAATGAACTAATGATTTGTAAGAAGGTTGCTCGTGATATAGACAATGTGAACAATATAACGCAAGTTTCTTGTATAAAAGTGTTAGGGGTTATTTTACAGAATAATGACAGGTTTAATGAGTATATTAAGGGTAAGATACAGGAGGCCAATAAGTGTCTTTATATTATAAGGTGTTTTATTACAACTGAAGGTGTTTGCGCAAAGAGGGATATCAACAGCCAGATGTAGATTACGTTTTTAGATCAATTGTTTTGCCTAAACTAACGTATGGTTTAGCTATATACGCCTCCTCAATACCTGAATTAACAACGGTCCAGAATTTTCTAGAGCGCTGCTTTAAACGCAAATATACTTCATACCAAATTAATATAATTATATAGTGTATTGGAAGAGGTTGATAGCTTACTATTCAAGAAGATCTCCAGTAAGCCCGGTCACCCTCTGTACCCTTCTCTCCCTAAAATGAACGAAAGCTCAGCGCGCCTCCGAGTTCCTAGTAGTCAGCTCCTTAGGGTTAATACCCAGCGTTTTAAAAAAGATTTCTTTTTTAATAGGCTCTTTTTTAAATATCGAGCAGCTATCTAATGTAATGTCTTATATTATGTAATATTGATAGCCTTGTAAATATGTTTATGTAAATTCTCTTGTTTTGGTATGTATTTTTGCTTAAAGACAATAAAGGACAATTTATTTATGAAGAACCCTCTTAATGCACCCTTTTCCAAAACTATATATATATATATAAAAGGTTCTATCGCGCTTTTTTTCTTCGTAAAACCGTAAAGCTCAAAACACGCATAAATGGTCGATGTCCCCCTCGTAAAGCAATGAAAAATTATGCAACTTCGGCAGCTTTGTACGCCACAACGCGACGCAATCCCACTTTTAAATTTTGTGAGCCAGCAGATAATCCTATTATCTCTTGGAAAAATAAGTTTCTTGTTATGTCGCTGACTATACACAAATTAGCAAATTAGTTAAGAGGATTTTATGTAAGCAAACAGGCTTTAGTAACAAACATAACTTTATAGCACGAAACTTGCAAGCATTCCTCTGAGCACTACGTTAACAGGCTTCACATAGAATCACAAATTCAGGAAAATTGTCAAAGGGTATGTAATCTACTAATATTAATCAGGAATTCCGAAAATTCCGCTGTTACATAATTATAAGATTCAGAAAAGTAGATGAAGACTGGTAGGCAATAACATCATGACCTCGCCATTTCTTGGGAAAGCTTAAGAAAAAGTTATAGAAGAAAGAATTATGGATTAAAACTGATTTTGTGATAGGCAACATGCAAACACTCCTAAAACTCTGCGAGCACTACAGGGAACAAATCGAGATCCATAGGAAATCGAATATCAACAAGACTGGCCAGATGTTTGTGAGTACTGCGTTATGCGATAAAATGAGGGAGTAAAAGTATCTAGCATTTCGTGACTGGAATAAATCGCAAATGACGAGTGAGTTAAAAGCCTTTGCTGTAAATCAGTTGGGTAACTCCAACAATAGCTATGACATGAACCATTTTAATCCCAAAACTGTTTTTTCTATCTTAGAGACAAAAATATCGCATAACATTTAGTGGAAAACGGCCAATGATTAGGAGCTTGCCATTTGTTCGTTAAGAGGATCCCGCTTTATGAAAACATCGCAAATCATTTCCTCTCCTTTCAAACAAGCGAGGTAAAAGATATTGGGTGACTCTTAAACTTCAGAAGTGGGTTAGATGAGGGAGGAGGGTGGTGGGGGGGTGGGGGGTAGAAGTGTCCCTGTTTGTGTCCAGAGTAAAAACAAAATGTAAGCGAACTGGCATAGCTTAGTCAGAGCGACTGCAATCGTGGCTAGCTCGCCATGGTGATCTCCAGTAGTCGCAGTAAAAAAAGCGTCAAAGATTACATCTAATACGTTTAAGTCTAAATTGTGATCCGTTGAAATAAAGTACTTCGAGTCTCTTTCACGGAGGTAAAATAAACGTCAACTTTATTTGTCTCTGAAGAGGTCTGCCATAGATACTTAAAGGCCATTATATGCGTCGTCTTAAAGTTTTGTCATTGTACTTTAATTCCTCCAATTCTCTATTTTGGCCCGCAATAAGCGGCACGTCCAGGTTTAAAAGAGTTTGGGCTATTTTGTCAAAAATGCAATGTCATGGCCCATTTAATGGCCTTTAGAAAGGTCTTGTATGATATATTTTGCATCTGTCGGCAGATTCTCGGTAGTTGCAGTCAGTGGCTCTTGCTCCAACAAGAAATTCTTCTTCAAAACAATTATCGTGGAGTTATCATCTTAGCAACAACTTTTGCTCCCCGTTTGTGACACTTTTTCCTTTGTATTTTTCCTTAAGTTCAAATGTAGAGATTATCTTCGTGTGCATAAGAAAAATTTAGACTACACGCAAATTAGCAAATTAGTTAAGAGGATTTTACGTAATCAAACAGGCTTTAGTAACAGCATAACCTTATAGCACGAAACTCGCAAAAATTCCTCGAGGCACTACGTTGATCAGGCTTTACATAGAATATAATGTCAGGAAAATTTTCAGAGGTATGTAATCTACTAATATTAATCAGGAATTCAAAAAATTCCGCTGCTTTTTACTTAATTAAAAGATTAAGAAAAGCAGATGAAGACTGGTAGGCAATAACATCATGACCTCGCCGTTTCTTGGGCAAAGCTTAGGAAAAAGTGATAAAACAAAGAATTATGGATTAAAACTGATTTTGTGATATGCAACATGCAAACACTCCTAAAACTCTGCGAGCAGTACAGGGAACAAATCGAGGTCCATAGGAAATCGAATATCAACAAGACTGGCCAGAGATTGTTAAGTACTGCGTTATGCGATAAAATGAGGGAGTAAAAGTATCTAGCATCTCGTGACTGGAATAAATCGCAAGGGAGTTAATAGCCTTTGCTTTAAATCAGTTGGGTAAGTCCATGACTTGAACCATCATAATCCTAAAATTCTTTTTTTTATCTTAGAGACACAAATCTCGCATAATATATAGTGGAAAACGTTCAATTACTAGGAGCTTCCCTTTTGTTCGTTAAGAGGATCCCGCTTTATGAAAATATTGCAAATCATTTCCTCTCCTTTCTAACAAGTGAGGTAAAAGATATTGAGGGTGACTCTTAAACTTCAGAGGTGTGGTAGATGAAGGTGGGAGGGTGGGTGGGGGGAAGGAGGTAGAAGTGTCAATGTTCATCTGCACATTCATCTTTCAGATTTCGTATTAAAATTGAAAAACTCCACTCAAGTAGCGGCTAGAGCCCTCAAGAGGTAGAGGGAGACACTCTAGTATTCTCGTGTTTTCCCCTACACTTTCGTGCTCTTGACAACAGAGCAGAGCGCAGTCAACACCTCTGTATTTGTTAAATAAGTACCAACACTGCCACTGATGGATCAAAATGAAATGGCAAGGGCTGTCGATAGTTTCCTCCTCACCCGCTCCCCTCCTATTTCCCCCTCCTTAACTACGATCAACGTATTAAATTTCATTCTTTAGTATTCCGTGATTAAACTTGCCCTCACGAAATAAACAAGTCCTTGCAGTCAAAGATGATTGACATAAGGATCTTTATGAGAGTATATACTTTCCAGCGGGAAATACACTTCTCATTCTAAGCAAGATGTTGCGCGAGCGCCAAAATTTAGGCGACTTGCGCTTTGCTTTCTTCGTAGTTATCTTAATTGCTCCAGCAAGTAAAGGTATGTTGATATGTTTTTCCTTTATAAAGCCACAGTATAGCTAACATTGAATTACTGACGTTGAATGACTTGTTTATGGCGATAAAAACGTGGGTTAAATGGAGAACAAAGAGAAAAAAAAATGGGGGAGGGGCGCAAGGAGAACGAATGGAACATTCAACCGGATCAAAATATAGGGTGTACCTCATAATTCTCGTACAACTGCAATGAGCAAGGTGTATAATTTCAAAGCTTTTGATTCTGATTGATTTCGTAACAGCTCTCGGTTTCAAGGCCGGAAAGGAGAACATCACCACTGCCATACCAGGTCTGTTTGCTTGTAAGAAGATCTCCTTCCAGTATCTTTTCTCTGGTGGACAGCAGGTAAAGATCTTTGCCTCCGTTGCCCACACAGAGAAGAGCCAAAATCCTAGAAATGGAGCTGCAGTCTGGGTTGAAGATGTTACGAGGAGTGGATTTACAGCCTGTGTGGTGGAGTTTGGAGACAGCTCGAACGGTACTAAAGAAGTGGACTGGATTGCTGTTCAGACAGCACCTTACGGATCCCAAATAGGCACCAAATCGCTGAGTTCTTGGACAACTGGTACGGAATGTGAGAGGATCGATTTCAAACAGGTTAGATGTGTGCTACTTAGCACCTCATAGGCGCTGATGATTAAACAGGGTATGCCATTAAATGATGAAGATTGAATGCAAAAGTCTGTGCTAGGAAAAGGGATCCGACCTTGCCGATGCGTGCTTTCGAAAACAAAGACACTTAACCTTTTATTAAACCCACAGAATAACACGTTTCACAATCTTTTTAAACACGCTAAAGTTGCACCTAATCCTTCGACATTTGTTATCAATGATATGGGCTTTCCTTCTGTTTGATCTCGGTTTTTTTTTATCTTATAGTCTCACAGTACCCTCTTTAGTTCATAATTGATAATTCATAATTTGAAAGTGTAGTCTGATCGTCCGGGTGAGTGTAGTCCTGAGATGGACTGTTGTCGGTGATAGTGACTGACGTTTCGACAACCTGTGTGGAAGTCATCATCAGACTTCCGCACAGGTTGTCGAAACGTCAGTCACTACCACCGACAACAGTCCTTCTCAGGACTACACTCACCCGAACGATCAGACTACACCTTCACATGTTACCCCCGGGTTCAAGCCAGTTACTGAATTCATAATTTGTTACCATTATTAATAGTATCATTGTTAGGGTTGTTTCCAATAAAGGTTTAAATGTGGTTCATTGTATTTCCCTCACTCCTTGACTAAGGGTATCGGCATAGTCTCAAAATGCATTGGATAAAAACTTGTCTACTTATGTTTCAGCGTTTTCTTTCTCCTCCAACTATTTTTGTGACTGCCAATCACGGTGTTATCAACAGAACTCAGGATGCCATGGCCTTGTGGGTCGAGGAATCGAAAGTAAACAGCTTTAAGATTTGCTTGAGGGAAGCCAAGATTTTCGATGGTCCACACAAGAACCTAAAAGTAGTAAGTGACCGCGAGTTTTAAAAGGTGCTGTCCACTGAAAATGTATTGAAATTTATTGGAAGAGATGAGAAACACTTAGTTGAGCTTAATTCTGAAAGAAAAATTTATCATCGACAGAAAAACGCTTAAATATTCTATGTTTGTTAGAGTAACTATGGAAGCTTTTATTTGATCGACAGAATTGGATAGCTTTCAACAACATCAGCGTCGACAACTTTACCTTCATCAACAGTTTGTTATTTTCCAGTACAAACTCGCCATCTCCGCAGGATAATTACGCCTTTTGTCAAGTAAGTAATATAATTTTTATTTGTATCTTTTGTTCCTTCTTTTATCGTTTCACTTTTTTTTAAAGTTTTGTCTCCGTTTGACCTGCAATCGGCTTAAAGTTTAGTACCCTCGATTTCTCTTCTACCATTCTGTTTTGCTCTTTTATATTTCTCATATACTTAGCCCCCCCCCCCCCCTCCTCCCACCAGAACAGTGTGGCCTTAGAGCAGCTCTACTGCTGTTCACACCTCACTCTAACTCTTGAGGAACTACTCGTTATTTATTTATTCTTTTTTTCTTTAATTCAGACTATAAACTTTACAGAGCCCTTTTACGCTCCACCGGTTGTTTTGGTGACTGCAAAGCGAAGCACTAAAATGAACAACTCTCTTCAATCCGGCTCCCAATGCAATGCTGTCACTACCTGGGTGGAGGTTAGTAATGTGTTCTAATATTGGTATAGCTCCTCGATGAAAAAAATGGGACTATTAGCTATGTTACCATATTGAAATGATTTCTTCTTATTTTTGTTTTTATTTAGCACACATCTAAAACTGAAGCTCAGATTTGTGTCAAAACATTTAACAGCGATTCCAACAATAAGGATGTCATTACCGTGGATTACATGGTGACTGGTGGTAAGCATAGAAATTCATGACTATTTTTGTGTCAATTTGAGAAAGGCTAAATTTTCATTGTTCCTGCAAAGTGACATACCTGTACAACTTTGTAGTTCGTCAGTCAAAATGTAACTTCGTAGAGCGTGGTTGTCATAACTTAGGGTTTTGTCATCCTATTTTTGGATGCAACTTTTGGATGTCTTTTCTAAATCAACCACCTTCCATAAGCATTTGAAAAGTGAGATAGGAGTTGCAAATAAACTATCTACGATGGTAAACTTGTTAACTTGCCGGCATCTTCTTTCACGTTTCCACGTTTTTCTCGCAGACTTGGACCCTTGTATTGACGTCGTTTGCCATTATCACTGTCTGTGCAAAGCATTTGGGCCCTATGATGCTAGATGCGTTTCTGTAGAGAGCTGTCCATCATACCAAGAACCTATCTGCTCATCAAACGGCTCAACATACGATAACGAGTGTCTGTATCGGCAGGAAATGTGTGTCCTTCGACTTAACTACACTGTACAGCACCCTGGTAGCTGTGAAGGTTAGTTACATTTGAGTAAAATCTTTGCCTTTAACGGTTTCTTTTATCGGTAAATCCGTTTCTAGACACCTGAAGAGATGACGGTGATAGTGTCAATGAAAATGTCAGTGTCAGTAGTACTGGCAGCATCGGTGTTCCACGTAGATCTTACTGCTGGTAGTAATGGTGGTCATTTCGACTGGTGTGTGGGTGTCGGAAATGGTGGCAGTCAGAGGTCAGTGCGGCAGAAGCAGTGTTAGAGCCGGGAGAAGTGACATTGTCCTCGTCTTCATACTGCTATCCAATGTAGGGTAATTTTGAGAAATAACTACTTTATTTTGTGGTTTCAATCATCTTATTGTTGTTGGTTCTTTGGTAATGACGCCATGGCTGGTATAAATGGTTTAGAGTTCCATTACAAATTTAAAATAGAAGACAGAAAATTATTCGTAGCCAAATGGTTTTGATATTTTTTCTAGGATTTCCTTTTCAGCGCGGTCGTCGCCACATGCCGCACATCCCATCGCTTGGATATTCTCATTGCGAGGTCATTCGCCTCAGGCCATTTGTGTTCTATCCTGACAAGGCCCTCGAAGTTCAGATAACAGTCAATCATATTGACACCAGTGACAAGTCTTACGTACACGATGCCGCTGTGTCCTGGGTTGAAAATCTCAATTACGATAGATTCACCGCATGTGTGATGGCGGCCGGTTACAACGAAAGACACTCAAATGCTAATGTGACAGTTGATTGGATAGCTTACCAAGGGGCACCAGTGGATGGAGTTGCTGACGAAGTGCGGTTATCACAATGGTGGACTGGAACGACTTGTAAATCTGTCAGTTTTCCCTTGGTTAGTAGACCAAGCTGTGTTATTACAAATGTTTTGAAAAGCAAAAAAAAAAGTTTCTTTTCAAATTGGAGCCGTGTTCGCAGTACCGACCTAGCATTATCATTCATAAAATAAATATCATTAAAGAGTTGCTTTTTTACACGATTAAAATGTTGACTATAAAATACTGTATAGTGGAAGTTTTTGAACGTGATTAGTTTTCAGTTTCAGGTCTGCGTATTTTGCTTTTCGAGATTTCAGATTGAATAAAGGAGATGAGCTTGTGCAACTTCAGTGTTTTAGAGGCTAATATGCACTACCTTTTAACAGGGAAAGTTTTCTGTGATGCCATCAGTATTTGTAACGGCTGCTCATCATCACGCTGGACTGAAACGTGACGCTGCAAGTGTTTGGATTGAAGATGTCACGCAGTCCTCATTCAAAGTCTGCTTAAGGGAACTTCAGAATTATGCAGGATCTCACGAAGATGTTCACGTTGTAAGTACACATTCCAGTTACTTGGAGTCATTATCTCCAAAGAGGTGCACCAATTTTTTTTCTTTTAAGTGTGCGTTTGTGTGTTTTGTTTTTGTTTTGGTTTGTTTGTTATACTTTTGCGTGCTTTATTTTTCTTTGTAAAATTGTGGAGTAGTATCAAAAGGGGGTTTCTGACACATTTTGAAAATTGTCTTGATTTTCAGGTAAAATTTTAACTGTGTCCTGAAAACAACTCATTCTAAAAATGTGTCAAAACAACCATGTTGTCAAGTTAATTTTGAAAAAATTACTTTATTTTTAATCTCATTTAAAAAAGTATAACGATAATTTCAGGGCAAAATGATCGACGCATTTTTTCGAAATTGCCTTCAAAATCAAAGCAAGTCTTTCAAATCAAATTGACGAATTTTGAGATTGCATTGAATTTCAAGACAAAAGTGCGTTAGAATCACCAGGAAAAACTAATAAGGACAATATCTCATAAATAATCCCAAAAACTCATGGAGGCTTATGAAGCATTTGGAACAATTTTCAAATCATCGAAATCCTTCAGGAGGTAACTCAGTTTTAGATGGAACAATCTGAAGCTCTTCTCTGACGAACCCTCGCTTTGATCCGTCTTTCAGATAGTAGAGAACAGGCTCCCTTTCATTCACAAATACTTTTTCGATATTGAAGTCCTTCAGAGACCATATTGGAACTGTTGCTCGTCTTTGACTACCCTCTAACTCACAAGCAGCATAGAGATATCTCACGTTTTAAGAGTCGAGTCTCTTTTCTTTAAAGCCAACAGGTCTTGAATAAGAAGTTGAACTCTTTGCGTCAACCGCCTTTTCTTTGATTGCGTCAATTAGTTTCTTTCCAGTCAATCTTGTCTCCTCACTATTCAATGCTGAAACAACTTCTGGAAGCCTTTTCACCCATTCTGTTGATCTCTTTTTGTCTTCGAAGTTTATCTCTTGGCCGTATTGGAAAGTAAAAAGACGCTCACTCAGAGTTCGATTAAATCGCTCATCTATCCCTTGATCTCTATGAACGTTTACATTTCCTCTTCTTATTCTCACATCATGCTTTGCCATCTCTTTAGTCGTTTCACCCATAAAATCACGTCCAGGATCAACCTAAGGAACTTTACGCCATCTCAATAATAATCTCTTGTAGTTTTTCTGGAAAGCCTTTGAAACCTCAGAAGAATCTTTTGAGGTGAGAAGCTCAGCAGCCCTGAATCTGCTCGCGACATCGACTACTGTCGATGCATATTTATAGACCTTTCTTCCTCTAGGAAGTCTGTCATGAGGAAGGAAAATAAGATCAGCTGGATGAACTGTGTTTGGAGATTCAACGTGAACAATTGCTCGTGGGATATGCTTTGGGGCAGGCAAATAAATCTGCCAGATAGCCTGCTTCATCAGCCAAAGCCTTGCAACATCTTCAGGAACTCCAGCTTCCTTTACCAACTTCTTCACTGCATCTAATCCCTTCCAAAATCCTTTCGGGCTATAGTAAACTCTTGAAAGTTTTCTTTCCATTTTCTATTGCGATCACAAAAAACGACTTGCTGCCAATCCCAAACCCAAAGCCATTCCTCCGACGTAGATCTTTTCACCTTCTTTGTGTTGTGTGCTCGGCTTGAAGAAGTTAGAAAAACGTGGCTCTTCTACATCAAGCTCTTCATTATGTGCCTTGTTGTAAGGCTTTAAAGCATAATCTGTATTAACAAAATTCTGTTTTGCCTCTTTTTTGATTCGGTCGTTTCCTGCAATCCAATCGAGGAGCTTTGTTCGACTGTCAGTGTCTATGAAAAGAAGCTTTGCACAGTCTCCACATATCTCTTTGATGTAGTTATAGTGGAAGTCATACATCAAAGTCTTGCCATTCCACAGTAAACTGGCTTGTCAAACCTTATTGATGTTCTCCCCATATGGATTGCAATGAGATTTTCGTCAAATAGTATGCAGTGCTGAAAGTTTGGTTTTGCTGAAAGCTTGTTTGCTTTCTTTCGATTGTTGACTAACCTCACATCAACTCGATTCCTGATGTTTTCAATTGTTTTCCAAAGACAGAGTTATTTATCAACTTCAAGAAATCCTTTTCAAATTCGTTCTTTGCACTCGCGCGCAGGTTTGTGTTGAGCTCGATATAACTTCTCAGGCAGGGTTCTTCTTGAAATTTGATTCTTCTGTAAATATTAATCAACCTTAAGCCCTACGCAAGATTTGAGATTCTTGAGCTCGATATAACTTTTCAGCCAGGGTTCTTCTTCAAATTTGATTCCTCTGTGAATATTTTGCAACCTTAAACCCAACGCAAGGTTTGAGATTCTTGTGATAAATGATATATCTCTCCTTATCATTAAGATTTGGCACAAGTTTCTCGACTTGGGCTCTTACCGAGCTCTGCGCATTGTTGATCGTAACCCTCTCTGGAGCAAGAGGATAATCGTTGTGAAGATCATGAAGCTCTTTTGGATATTCACGATCAACTTCAAGAATGCACGGAATGTTTCTCCACTTTTTAATCTCTGCCTTTCTCATCCATTTGAAACATCTGACAGGAAGAGGCTTGCACATTGCGCATCCATAAAGACTGTTCGCATCTAGATAAGTCAGATATTTTGATGGCTTTTCTCTGTCAAACTTTTCTCCCAGGTATTTGTTGTTTGCCCTTGCATAGCGATTTGAGATCATAGAGATTCCTTTACGATTTCCTTTCACAAACATCACAAGCATGTCTGGATCACTCAGTAGCTCAAGCTCAACGTTTGTCACATTCAATACTGCAACCTAAGCCAATCCAGGAGCAGTGTAATACCAAGCAGGGTCGAGACTGTAATTCTCAAGACAGACGTTTCTGAACTCCTTAAACACAGGATCATGATAATCACCCAGGTTCCAAGACCTACCTTCGGCCACGTTCTTCACTTTGAACTCATTCCAGATATTCTTTGAGGGCTCATAATCTTCATCAGTTATATCACAGTCATTCAGCTTTGAATAAAAACTCTCTTTTTGGCGGAGTTTCTGTTTCTCTGAACTTTTCAATGCTGCTCATGTAATCATATGGATACACACCCTTTCTTAAAACCTACTCGATTTTGTCCTTGAAAACCTCTCTAGTCTTCTTCAGCTTCCAAATGATCGCAATTGACAAGGTAGTTATTAAATGATGATAACCTTTTGTCGAACTTTGACTCCTTTGTTTTTCAATCCATCTCCAAGAACTTTACCAAGGCTTTTCAATGAATAGTTTCTCTCAGAAATTCTCTTTACAGATGAATTGTCCTGAGCATCAAGTGAAGAGATTTCTCCAGAGCGACCCAGGTTCTGCCATGAGTTGTAAAGAGAACAGCTCACTAGCCTAATATGTTCACTTCCATTCACGAGAGGCTCTTTGAAGAGAACTGTGAAATTACTTGAATCTGAAATAATTGTCAACACAACCATTTTGATTATAAAAACAAATCAAATGTCGGCTTGGTTAAGAACAGATGAAGCGAAAAGAATTGTTGCGAAAAAAAAGAACAAAAGCCTTGAATGATTTCAAAGAACAATATCCGAACGCAGACCTGAGCAAGTTCAATGTGCAAGTAACATTCTTCAGCGAAAAACGGGGAAAAGCTGAAGTTTACTTGAATTGCTCCAATGGTGTTCAAACGAGCGTCTCAGGATCAATCAGAAAAGACTGGGAGGATGAAACGAAGCGCGCAGTTAGAGTAGCAGGGTTTCCCATCGAGGTTACTCTGAATTCTTCTGCAATTAAGGAGGTTCCAGCAGTTCCAATTCAAAAGAGTGCGATAAGTAGCTTGAATGAAGAGACTAACATATTTATTACCCAAACTAATATTTTAAAGCAAAGTTCAGAGAAATATTCACAAAAATGAAAATTCAACACAGCTTAGGCGCAAAATCAAAGAGATGGCTTGCGGGGCCGAATATAAGCTACTGGTTTCAACAACTCAACTTTGCAGTGTGGTACGCTATTTTAGGCTGTGGAATCTCTCGTGAACTGCTTGACATGGTTCCAGATCAGATCAAGTCGTTTCTGCGGTTTCAAATTTATACCGCAGTCAGAAGGATTCTTTTAGAGATGGGTGGAATACAGAGTGAATCGGCTCTCCCGGCGACCCAACGCTCAGTCAGACAAATAATAACTACGACAAGTTATCGTTCAAGAGATTGTGTTCAGAATTTGGAATTTCTCCAAGCACAGACTTCCGCTTCACAGAAGAAGACTGTCATGGTCTCGGATCTCTTTTCGGTTCACAAGTAAATGTCAGATCATCCATCTTTGGTTCATCAGGAAGCGCAAACAAGCCTCAGCGTGAGTTTATTGTTTTAGTTGAGGATGTGATCAGAATGACAGACATCTCGAAGAGCGTACAGAGATTTTAGCTTCCGATTGATGGGGCGAAAGTCAGACTTGATCTTGCAATCTCACCAGGTAATTGGCTTATGCCCTCAAATATTCTTCTGAACACACAGAGCGCAGTCGGGTATAATACCAAGCTGAAGAAGGCAAGTTTCGACATGAAATTTGGAGTCAATAAATCAGTTAATTTGGATATGAAATCAGTCGGAGTTAAGCATATGAGCGGGGGCTCATCAAAAATGAAGAGACCTACGTCTCACCTATCAAGTCAAAAGACCGCGAGCGAAGCTCAGAAGACAGATCCAAATGAAACTCTTGGGAAGACGAAAGCGTCGAGAGACAGCGAGACAAATAATGATTAAATTAAAGACGGATTGATCTCAGTCGAACTGGTCTCAGCCCTCCTGATTCATCGCCTTTTGTTTTGAAATTGCTCAACCATAAATATTGCAACACCCGTTATTAGAGTCCAGGCATTTTCTCTAAGAAAGTTGATCACTGACCCAGCAACTCTAAAACCGAAGCTGACTATTGCACCAACGAGACCTGGTAAAATTTCAGCGATATTTTTTTCCAAGAGTGTTAAGCCCGTTCCCCACACCTAAGGCCTATTTTTAGTGTGCTCACAGTCACTCCAATCGTTGTTCCAACTGCCAAAACAACAGCTGAGACTTTAAAACCATACTTCTTGAAGATGTTTATCAATCTCACACGGAGTGATAATCTTTCTTTAAGTCTCTCTCTTTCATTCTCAAGGGCATCAATCCGCTCTTGATTTTCAGTTATCCTTTCTCTTGCTTGTTCTCGTATGGTGGCGTCTTCATTTTCATCACCAGAAATCTCTTTATCATCTCGAATGGACTGTTCCTTCTCTTCAATTTCTTTATCCTTCTGAGCTATCAGAACTTCTCGCTGTGGACCAAGTGAAGTTTTAATTTGTATTGGGAGACTAGGACTCAACCTCTGCCTATTTGGGCCCCTTTCTTCGGTAGACAAAGGATCTACCCTCTTGCCTTGACCAAACATCTTCACCTGCCACCTTCCTTTCTTACTGTAAGAAACCTCAAGTTCTGAAGCTTTTGCCTCCGGAAAAATACTAGTAAGTGATTCCAATGCATTCTCATTTAAAGTTCAAACTTGCGAACCAAAAATATCACCTTCAATGAAAGATGTCTCAGCCGTTTTTGAACACTATTCTTGCCCCCTTTTCATTGTCGTCATTGGAATTTCTTCGCCTGAGGGTCCCGGAGTTGAATTCTCATCTGGTTGAAAAGGTGTTGTTGCATCTCCATCATCTTCATCGTCGGCTTCATCATCATGAGTATGCTCTGCTAGAAGATCAGTATCTCCAAAATCTGTAATTTTTAAAATTTCTATTATGTTACGTGCACGAATGACCAAGAAATGTCTGCTAATAAAACATCTATAAAAAATAGACATCCGAGTACGATATAAGGCACGCTAAAAAAATGTAACAGCAAGCAGTTATCCATTTTAACTATTACTTAATTAGTTTTACACTGCTTAATTTACTTAGGTTAAGATTAAGTTAAGCAGTTCGTAAAGCAGGCTTACAATCCTTTATGCCGTAGAAGTATTCATCGTCTTGATCAACTTCGAATTCCAACTTCCGCCGACTGAAGACCACAACGCTTGGCTTTCTTGATTCATGGTATTCTTTCCGCGTACACAAAATTTTCCGGAGGACTTCATAGTGAACTACGTATTATTTATCTTCTTTCCTTCTCGGCTGTGGTCTTTTTCTTCTCTTCCTTCTCTCCGGATATGGAAAGGTCGTAGCCTCGTCACATCATAGCTTGCACAAGTTCGGCCAGCCGGCCACGAGGGCAAGCCCTCGGGCAAATGTTTCTTTGCACTTCTCACAAGCCAGCTTTTATGCATATACTTTAGGTATCTATAATGTTCTTTTATTATTTACAGCGCATTACAAGTATTTTTGAAAACTGCTGAGTCACATGAAAGAAGTTTCTGGAATATTACAAACTAAAGGCAATTCTAGAAATGTCTGGGATTGCGTGACAGATTCAGTGAAAATAATTCGGTCATCGTTACAAGTATTGGTTCAAACGCATTTTGAGATTGTCTTGAAAATCAATGCAATCACAAAATTCGTCAATTTTGCTTTGATTTTGAAGGAAACAAATGATGCGTCAATCATTTTGCCTTGAAATCATCGTTGTGCTTTTTTTAAGTAAGATTAAAAATTAAAGTAATTTTTTCCGTTGCTCACCATAGAGTCTCCTGTCGCTCAGTGGTTAGAGCATCCGGCTAGATTACGGAGGGTCGTGGGTTCAAATCCCATCTGGAAACTCGATTTTTAAAAAATTGTTTATTTCCTCTTTACATTTTTCAAAATTGCCTTTAAAACATGATTATTTTGACACATTTTTAGATTGCCTTGTTTTTAAGGCTATTTTTGAATTTATCCTTAGAAATAAGGCAATTTTCAAAATGCGTCAGAAACCCCCTTTGAATACTACTTGTGGTTAATTTGCCATTCTCTTTTTATCAAGTGGTCTTATTTTTCAGAAACAAGGCTAAAGGTCGGTGAGCTACACTTGGAAAGATTAACACAAAATGAAGTGATAACGAATGATTTTTAATTTCATATTTTAGAAATGGTTGGCATTCTCATCTCTGCACAAGCCTCTCTTCTCTGAACACAAGTCAGTTTATTTTGCTAATTCTCAGTCGCCACCTGCTGATCACAACCGCGCTTATTGCAAGGTACAGCTGAGCTAAAAAAGTTTGTCCAATACCAATGCATTTTTTCCCATAAAAATATCCTTTTCGTTCTCGCCGTCAAAAGCAGGTCCCAGAAGGGGTGGTGTTATTTTCTTTACTTGTGAATTGAACCGTAATGAAAAACATCGTTCTTCAGTAGGTCAGTGTAAAACTGCCACATGGAGTCTTCATTTGCGAATCAGAAGAAAACAAACAAACTAACAGACTTACAAAGAAACAAAGCGTAACGAGCAGGATTTAAGTTGTCCCTCCTTCGCAAAGTTAAGTTAATTTTGAACTGGATTCGATCTGCTCTTTACATAGGATGTCTCCTTTAAGCAGAAGTTCAACAGCACACCGAATGTGTTTGTTTCTGCAAATCATTCAACCAGTGGTGGAAATCTGCAACCGATACATAATGGGATTACAGCTTGGGTTGAGGTAGGGTCGATTACTCATCATCCTAAAGTGTCAATTTTTTCCCGTTCTCCCCTTTCTTTTTGCCACGGGAAATCTGATATCTAACTTTGAAGCCACACCTGAGTTTCAGCAGATGTTATTGGTATTTTTCTCTTCAATTTTCTGTTTATTACACTCTTTGCCATTTGTTTCGTTCGTTAGCTCTACGATATGTAATGGAAATTTCCCTCTCATTGTACTGCATTCCATCCCTTTTCAAATAATATTTAATTGAAATTAACTCTTATTTTTGATGTTATTATTTTTCTTTCATTTTTTTGTTTAGTTCATCAATGAGACAGGATTCAGAGTTTGTATAAAAGAGTTGTACGAGATAAAGTATGACCCACTTTCAGTGTCATACACTGTTTTGTCAGGTGAGAATATGTTTGGACCTGAAAGTGCAGAGGGATGTTTATCACAACAGTGGTTATTTCATCTGAAACATATTATTTTAAAAAGTACCTTTGGTTTTAACTGACCACCTAAAGTATCTCTGGATTCCATTGGTTTTCCTTTGCTTTGCCTTTTTGTTCTTTTTTTGGTTTTGCTTTGTTTTCTACTTTGCTCTGTCCTTAGCCATAGAGAAATCGTACTACCGGTTATGAGCAAACCAACGTATAACTACAGCATATACGGTATAGATCCATACGCGTGTTGACTTTGATGCGGGCGCGTATTGTGCACTTTCATACAGATATATGCCAAACAGGGTGGAGTTATTTCAACGGCTACTGCTACTTCACAAGCCCCGCATGCACACCATGGCTTACCGCTGAGTCTAACTGCTCTGCAATGGGCTCCCAGTTGGTAACTGTGCACAACCAAGAAGAAAATGTTTACGTTCAGCATCGACATAACGGAGAAAGATCTTGGATTGGACTCAATGATCGGAGCGTGGAAGGATCATTTGTTTGGACAAATAAAGAAGTAAGCAAATTTAGATTCTGGGCTCCACAACAACCAAATGACTGGAACAACCAAGACTGCGTGCACACTCTTGGTGCAAAGCATGAGTACACTTGGAATGACGTGCCATGCAAGAATTGCTTCAATTTTACGTGCTTTACAGGTAATTAATTTATTGTCTTGCAAGTAGTTACTGTTTTTGAATAACACCTTGAGTAGTTATTGAAACTGAGGTGACCTTGATAAATGGAAACATGCTATTTGTTTTCAATCCAGACTTTCTTCTTTACTTGATGAGTACTTCTAGTTATTGGACGTTCCTAAAGATCTCAGTCGCAAAGCTTTTTAATGTTTTCCTTGCTGTGCTAAGATAATCCCTCCCACCAACAAATACAGATCTCTTCATCATTTTTTCTTATATGGTATAGGCATAGACTTAAATTGTTATATGTTGATTGTGGCAGACTTTGACGAATGCAAGACACACACTGACAACTGTGCAGACAACGCAGATTGTACGAATACCGCGGGGTCGTACATCTGTACCTGTAGAGCTGGGTATTCTGGTGATGGAAGAACATGCAACGGTATGACCAACTTTAAACTCTTGAAAGTAGAGAAAGTGTACCAGTTATCCGCTCTTATTTCTTATTGGCATGGTTGTACCGTTCTATCTTAGCTAAGAGATCAGTCTTCAACTTCTTATCAGAATAGTATTTAAAACGCACTTGCTCAACAAATCTAAGCAATCCGTTCAAAAGTTTTAGATGTAGACGAGTGTTTCTCAAACTCGCATAGATTGTGCCATCCACGGTGTTCGTTATAATAATCGGGTGCCTTCTATGTTGATATGTTTGGTTAATTCTTCTTTGGCTGTTTTCAATGTCACTCTTTATTCGCTTTTCAGTTGTTGTCCTGAGATTCACCGTTAACTTTAACAATTACAGACTGAGGGTTCACAATTAAGTGAGAGTAGGTAATATTTTTACCTGCAATGAGAGCAAGGAAATAGAAGGATTAATTACAGACTTAACTTACAGTCCTTCATTGAATTCCAATTAGCAATTACTGAAATATATATCTCAGATATAGACGAATGTTCCACAAACTCCCACAGCTGTGACGCCAGCGCTATTTGCACTAATAGTCAAGGGTTCCATAGCTGCGCATGTAAAGTTGGGTATTCGGGGAATGGAAAAACTTGTGTTGGTAAGTGGTCTATTTACGCAAATGATAATGAAATAAGCAGCACTTTTTAAGTTGTTCACCAAAAGACTGAAATGACATGTTCAATTGTTTCCTGTATGCTTAAAACGTTTTATTTTTGATATGCTATTAAGTGTTAATTCAGCACAAGTATGGATTGATTGGCATTATATTTACCAATTAGCCTTATTCAGACAAGAGATTCTTGAGGAAGTGAAGGCCGAGATCGGGAGCTCTAAATGTCCTCTTAAATTTACAAAACTCCTGAGGCTATGGCCACCAAACAAGAGAATAATAGTTTATATTTTCTTGCCACCAGACTGATCGCAATTCCGAGAAATCCTAATGAAAAGGTCTATATACAAATCAGTACTGAAACTGGAGTTTTGTATGCGATTTGTACCTTTCTTGCATCGTATTAAGCAACGAATCGCGCCACTTGAGATAAGAATCTCGCCCTTCTCGCGCTTCTTTTTTTGTTTTCTTTTTTTGTTTTGATTTGTTTTTTTTTTGGACTAAGGTCTGCAAAATCTCTAAAGGGCATTTTAGCAGATATATGACAGCAGAATGTGTAAAACTTTGACCTCCTCCTTAGTACATTTTCCTTCGGTTCCTGACTGAACGTTACTCATTAGGTTTAATCGTTAATCAAAATAAATAGTTCTCTGACCTATGGGGGATAACAAGTTATCAACGAGCAATTTTTCGAAAGTTGTATTTGTGTTTGCAAATACATGATTAAAAATTCTGTTTCGCTTCGTTGTTGGATGCTGTTGTTCCCCACCTCCCTTTTTTCTTTTTTTTCGGTTACTTAATTCATAATCGCGGAGCTGTTATTGTCCGCAGACATCGATGAATGTACCAGTGGTGTTCATGGCTGCCACCGCTTTGCGTCATGTATCAATAGTGCAGGGTCTTACAGCTGTTCCTGTAACAGGTATTACACAGGAGATGGAAAAACGTGCAGGCTCTCGGCATCAGGTAAAGAGCGTCTTTTGCGGGACGATAAACCAATAACTAGTTCGATTCACGGCCACTCGATCACTATTTACCTGCTGAAAATACAGGATAGATAAGCGTGGGTATTGTTTTAAGTTGACTTTCATTGGAAAGGGAGGAGTGAGAAGAAGTCTAGAGCCGTTTATACAAAGTTCACATTCTCCTCTAGACAATTAATGTATCCTTAGGACATAAACTGTAAAGAATGTAAGTGATTCCATCTCTCTCCATTCTCATGTTCCTTCTTCACGGGCAGGGGCTCGACTAGAATTATTTGAACCTCTGCAAGCAAAAAATGAAGCTATGATGTAGATAATAAAAAGACTAGGCATTTTTAAAGCTTGTTCAATTCAAATGTGGCCCGACTAGCAGACTGAACTTCGCATTTTTAAATTTCTACCTTTCTCTTGTTCCTTAGAATGTCAAAACTACCAAAGTCTGAATGGCGGGGACAGGCATATATCTTACGGAAATACTCATACATATTGTGACAGTGGACTCTCTGGCTGGTTCCGTTTTGAAGGTTCTGCAGGTACAAGAATGGCCACATCATGTCAGTCTCAGAACCGTTGCAACAGTCATGCACCTGGATATTTGACTGGTGGACATCCCTCAGTGGCTGATGGTCAGGTCACTAGACTGGTCTGTTTTCATTGGAGTTATAGTTGCTGCAATTGGTCAAGATACATCACAGTGAGAAATTGTGGTGCTTACTACGTATACTACATAACTGGGACGCCTGGATGTTCTCTTCGTTACTGCGGCACATATTAATTTTGTGTAGGGCTCAGGAGTCGAAATCACTTTGTCGCAGTTCCAAAATTAATAGAAATTTTAAACAATTTAACCATTGATTCCTGGATATCATTACATCTAATTCAAAAATCAGTTTTCAAATAGATAAGCATGGGTATTGTTTTAAGTTGATTTTAATTAGAAAGGGAAGAGTGAGAAGAAGTCTAGAACCGTTTATACAAAGTTCACATTCTCCTCTAGAAATAAGAGATATAATCAAGGTACCTCATGGTTTCTTAAAACGAGTCTTGGCGATAAGTAGATAAATAAATGGACGAGTAAGGGACAAAATAATCAAATATTGAATAGACTTAATGATGAAGTTTTGCTTTTATCGACGAATAAATCAAAGCAAAAAAGATAGAGTTTTTTCGCCAATGAGTTTCCGTGACAAATAAAAATTTGCTAGGTTTGAATTCAAGATTTGGGTGAGAATTTACAGTAAAACTACTTGAATGGATGAAGAAAAGACAAAAAAAGAAAAAAAAGAAAAAAAAGAAAAAAAACATGTTTTAAAGAGCTTGTCGAGAGCGTGGTTCGAGGAAACATCTGAGGAAGATTTCCTCTCATGGCGATTAAAACCTAACGAGTTTTAATGGATGCTAATCGGCGAGCTAACATTAGTATTAAAAAAAAGAAATTCTAACTTTTCTTCTGAGATACCTTAAGCAGATCCGTTAATCTTACGACTCATTTCTTGGATGTGGTTTTGGATTCTTAGACCTCCTAACCTTAACTATATCCAGTACTCATATTCGACAAAAAGGATGCTTTAAACTGTTCTTTTATTATACTTTGGATCAAATACAAAGCTATCAAAGCATCAGTTTCGGAAAATCATTCAGCTATTCTGCGGTGTAGCAAACCTTCTAAACGAACTTAATTTAAGATATATATATATATATGTCAAAAGGTCACTCGAAAGACCAACAAATAACAAGAACACCAAAACAAGACAAATAAAAGTAGAAGAAAAGAGGAAAAGGCGAAATGTTATGAAAGACAGAAAGAAAATTGATGAAAAGTTATTAAAAGAAAATCAAAACAAAAGCGAAACAGAAATTCAATCTGGGATCGAGGACATTGCTCTAAACTTGCCTCGTGTAGCTTATCTTCACACCAAACGAGAACTATAAAAACTTGAGGATACTATTTATAGAACTAGGTTTTAGCAAACCTTCGTTCGTTGAAAGAGGCAGAGTTCGCTTGGCTCGGTTGGAATATTTCACGGAGATCTTTGTAAATGACCGTAAGTGCCACTGATCGTAAGACATAATAGTGGAGACAATTTTAATACTACCGGTCTAATGATAAAAAGAAGGTCAAGTAATCACGACTTTAAGACCTTACAAACCAAGTAGCTAATTTAAATGGTATGCCTTACGTTTGAATAAGAATAAAATATATCGATCTACGGAGAAATAAACAGATAAATATAAACAAACAGCCAGATTAAATCTCAGCCATTCAGTTTGAATTTCCCTTCGTACATGAAACCCCATCCCATTCTGACCATAGCACTGATAATCAAAATATAACAAAATCCTCGAACCTGATTGGTTATGATTAGCCTGATTTGAGGACTTATAGGACAGTGTACGCTTCATGCTTGTAAGTGGACAATGTAATAGGAAGGTTAAAGGGATACTTTGAAAGTGGACAGGCCGTGTTATGTGCGCTCGCAGTTGCCGCGCTTTTTGCCGAGTTAACTGTTGTTGTTGCTAGTTTTGTTTTTGTTTTTGTTTTGAAAACATATTACTTATGTTTAGTTTCTTTCTTAAACTTGTCATAGTTTTTATTAATCAATCAATCAATCAGTCAATCAATTTATTACTGTCAAAACGTAGGATGGGGTTGGCCCGGTCATCCGAGCCAGAGGCTCATGTATAAAACGTATGACAATAAAATACTAAGTTAAAAACGATACAATTAAGAAGTAAATTAAAATACAAGCACCTACATTAGGATAATATAGAAAGCTACAACCACCCGCGACCCAGTGAATTAATGAGAAAACTAGGAAACTCTAGGAAAACCCTAACTACATTTACAACTGGCTCTTAAGACTGGTAGATTAAAGGATTTTAAAAGCTTGCGAAATTCACTCAAATCGGTTGATCCTTTAACCCATTAATGGCCGCAGCTTTCGTGGAAAACTGTGTTTTGAAGCTAGTCGAGCAGATCTCGGGTCACTTTTGTGGTTTTAAAAGCTCAAACTTATCAAAAACCCCTTGACAGCTCGTGCACTCGACGGCCTTTCGATCCAAATGCAAAATGGCGGCCTGAAAATCTCGGGCAGGCGCAGAGAGCGTTTTTGGGTTGAATAGTCATGCCCCACTTACGACTTTTACTTTTCTCTCTTTCTCCTGCCCTTTTTTTCTCCTTTCCTTGCCTGAAGTCTCTCCTCGCTTGCTGGAAATTGAGTAGGCTTCATTTTGGTGTAGAGATTTTTCAGAAACTACTCGTTATTTTCAAAGCGCATGCTCGGAAAGGTAGTCGGGTACTGAAACACGATTTTCGCGCAGATTTTCAGGTCCAAGTGACATGGTTTTTTGGCTATTTGTCCCAGCTCCTTCACTCAATTGCGCTCATTCTGGTATCGTCTGTAAGATATTTTCAACCTGTTTAAGTACGTGCTCAAATTCGTGCTCCAGGGTTAAAAGTGATGACGTCAATAGGTTAATCTAAGAGGGAAGCTGATTCCACATATGCGAAGCCTTATATGTGAAGGATTTGAAATAATATCGATTATTGTAGGACGGTTGAGTGAGATTGTGATGGCTGTTCCTTGAATTGTAGCGCAATATATGAGGTTCGCATAAATCAGAAATATAGTCAGGCCCATTAACTTTTACACATTTAAAAAGGAGGACAAGAGTTTGGTAATATCGTCTCTGCTCCAGTGATTGCATATCTACAACAGACGATATAGAGTCATAATCAAAGCTATTTCCAAAAATTTGAAAGTACTTTTAGGGAATAATAGTTTGCAGATTCAAGTTTCTTGTTCAAGGTTTTGTCAATTCGTAATAAAAATGGACTACAATACTCGAAATGCGGAAGTATATAGGCCTTGTGCAGCATTAATGAGATATGAGCTGGGACAAGCTTTTTAAGTCGTCTCGGAGCTCCGATCTTGGTAGGGACCTTCCTTAAAACAGTTGATAAGCGGTCTTTAAAGGATAGCTTATCATCCAAACGAACACCAAGGATATTCAGGAAGCCACTTATTTTGATAACGGTGTCGCCAATATAAAGAGCAGGCTCATGAGAGTGTTTACCCAGGATCATGGCTTGGGTTTTCTTGCCGTTGACGAACAAATAATTTGAATCGAAGTAAACCAGGATGAGAGGTTCTTACGATCTTTGTTAAGAGACAGTTCCAATGCAGAAATGTCGGTGTTGGACGCGTAGGCTGTGGTATCATCAGCGTAGAGCCTCAGTGAGGTTAGTTGAATAGAAAAATTTAGATCCTTGATAAATATGTTAAATAGAAGCGGCCCCAGCAGGCTATCTTGAGGAACGCCGCAATACACCGGTAACCAATCCGAGAAAACTCCGTTGACCCTCACTCTTTACTTGCGACCAGACAAGTAGGAATGCAAGAAGGCAATTGCCTTCTCACCAACGCCATAAGCGCGTAGTTTGCGAGAAGCAGGTTATGACATGTGGAATCAAAGGCTTTGGATAAGTCGATTGCAATGGAGCTCATAACCTTTTTGGAATCTAGAGTCAGACGCCAGTCGTCAGCCATTTTGATCAGAGAAGTACAGCACGAGTGACCGCGAAGAAATCCAGACATGTTAGACGAAAACAAGGGTTCAAATACGTCGTACAGCTGGTCAAACATGACTTTTTCTAAGATCTTGGGTATGATGGACAGGACACTGATAGGTCTCTACTTTGATACTAGAGTGGCATCGTCTTTTTTAAATGTAGGTGTCACGTGGCTGAGCTTCCACTCCGTAGGCCACGTAGAGGTACTAATGCAGAGATTAAGTAGCTTTGTAAGGTGAACTGCTATAGATGATGCTGAATATTTAAGAATCTTGGGCATTATATTGTCGGGTCCGCAAGATTTTATTGCACCTCATCCTATCCAGAAGAGTTTAAATATATGAGACACGTACTGGTTGGAAGGAAAAGTTCAGCTTAAAGTCATGCGATGAAATAGAGGAGATGCGAGGGTGGGTCAAAATTTCTTCCTGCCTGAGCTTTAGGGCAGACTGGTCCAGGACTGGAGTAGAAAAAAATGAGTTAAAAAAGTTTGAAGGTTCTTTAATGACTTTACCGTCATCTATGAGGTGAATATCCTCTTGGGAGACGTACCTCCCTACGGAGAGTAACAGGGGTTTCAGATTTTTTCTAGATCCGTCGGGTGTGCTTGCATTAGAGGCAGAATCAGTGCAAAATCGTTTGATTGCGACTCGTTTCAGTTTGGTGACTATGCTCCTTTGTGTCCTATAGTGCTCCCACGCATCTTTAGTGGGATGGTGACGATATGTTTTGTACATTTTGTTTCTCTAGCGCATAGATTTCTTTATCTCTACTTTGATCCAGGGAAGCTGATTAGACTGGACTCTCTTACAGGGTGCGTGTTTCTCTACTATGACATTAAATAGTTTAGACCAGTGGGCCCAAACATCATCAATGTCGTCAAAGATTAAAGCCGTGTCCCCAGGGGTTGTCGCTAGGTCAGCCAGGAATGGGTCTTGATTAAAGTGTCTCATACTTCTGGCATCGACTACTTTGACTTTGGATTTGGGTAATGTTTGCCTCCTGACAATGTAAATAAGGTCATGGTTGCTCATGTCAAGTCAGTGTAGGGTGCCACTAGTAGTCTAGTGCTCCGGTCGATTAACAAGAACAGCATCAATCAGCGATAGGCCTTTTGCAGCTAGAGATCACGTGTTTAGATACCGCATAGCAACACCATACTGGAGAGCAAGCACTCTAGTGATCTCAGATAGTATAGAGGTCACAGAGGTCTGCATTCAAACAAAGAATACAGTGGATAACAGGTCAAAAGGTATCCCAAATCAAGAAATCCAGTAAGAAGTAGTCAATAGCTTCCCGGAGAGTATCAGCAGCAAAATCACTTCAAAATTCGTTTTTCGCTGATGCTCTCTAAGGAAGCCGTTCATTAAAACGTACAAGATTTCTCGAATTGGGATATCCTTTAACTTGTTATCCGCTGTATTCTTTGTTTGAATGCAGACCTCTGTGATCTCTATTTTGTCTGAGATCACTGGTGTGCTTGCTCTCCAGTATGGCGTTGCTATGCGGTATCTAAGCATGTGATGTCTAACTGCAAAAGGCCTATTCACTCGTGTTTGTCACTCTTGTCGGTTTATCTATTGTATTGGTGAGACAAAACTGGCGCAAAAGTCAGTTAAGGATTAGTATGACTGCGTAAATCAGTGTTGCAATCATTCTGAAGCATGTCGATGTTGACATCACTCGAGAATATAATTTCACTCTTGGACTTAAACATTTTATCTGCAGCAGTTGAGCAGGCAGAAATAAAGTCAGATACTCTGCAGGGGTTCGAGGAACGGTAGCAGGCACATATGTAGAATGACTTATTAACAAATCCTTTGACGTTTAAGAAAATCGATTCCACTTTCTCTGGTTCCATTTTAGGCTGCCGTCGAGCAACAACTGAATTGCGGATGTAGACAAGCATACCACCAGCGCCTCGCCTTCTGTCTCTGCGTATGATACGATAATGTGGGTTACAGAGCGGGGTTGATGAAATAAATTTATCTGATTTAGTTTGAGAAAGGAACAAGATATCGAAGCGGCACTCAATCAGTAGATCGATCACCTAGGTGATTTTGCCGAGAATACTGTTTACATTCAGACGGCCAATGTATAAGTTGTTCTTGTAGTAGCCCTTAATTTGAGACCTATACCAGGTTGTAGGAAGCTCTTCTCCTGATTCTTTAAAAACAGTAGACAGGTTTAAATCTTCCGTCAGCGAAGTAATGGTGCGAAGTGAAATGGAAGTTCGTGCATTAATTTCACATAACATGGTGGACAGGTCCAACTTTTGTCGCCAGTAACCATCAGCGAGTAACCATTAATTGGCAACAGGACCTCGTCTCGTCCAATTCTGCCCAAACTTGCTTGATTAAAGACCGAGTTGGACTCCACTCGGTCCTCTCACCATTATTAATCGCCAAAAAAACATTGGATAATACAACAGAAAATGTGTAATTTTCTACTCTTAAAAGAATGAAAAACATATAACTCTCCCAACCGTTATCCAAGCCTGCGGAGAGTTTTCTCCTTTATCATCCCCAAGTTGGACATCACTCTCATTTTCGTTAAAAATCTTCCTGACCAAAATGTCTGATGAAAAAATCAATGTATTTTAATTGTAGCATCGTCCAGAATGTTATTGTCTTTCGCGACATGTACTTACAGCGACCAGTTTCTTGATTCGCGACGTAACACTTTGCACTTAAAGAACAAGTCGGTTGTAATTAGTCAAAAGATTTAAAAGCTTTGGGAATACTCTGGTCTCTTGGCAGATTCAACTGCAGTCAATCCAACGGTTTGATGCGTGATGTAAATCCCAAGGCGTGATAAAGTTAACAATAGCGCTGTAATTAAAGGTGGGCCGCGCTCTTTACAAAGCATTTTGTCAACAAATTCGTGTTCGGAAAGATTTTTTTTTTGACTGGTTAGATTCGCAGTGGTTAAAACGCGAAGGCAAAAATATTTTCCGCAGAAGAGGGTTTCAAAAGCGTTGCCAAATAGCAAGCACGATGCGCGGGTAACTCGCTTGTACGTACGCTTTTTTACTCTCGCTCTTCACAGAACTTTAATTTGGAGGACGACTGAGGAGGCTCGAAGAGCGAAATTTTTATCAAACTACCGCCTTTTAGCAGTGCCGGTTTGGATCGTTTCAAAGTTATTTGAAGTGTGTCGAGTGTGTCTAAAAGACGTGATGTCTTATTCTCGTTCTTTACAGAGCGTTACGTCGTCAGATTCAAAATGGTTAAAGTACGATGGCCAAAAGCTTTTCGCAGAAAAGGGGTTTTAAGTTAATAGCATTGCCAAATAGTGAGCGCGCACCATTAATATGCGCGCGGAGGTCTTAAACTCGGGTAGTCGACTTCCCCTGGGAATCTACAAGGGCAAAACAAGAAAGTGACTAAAAGCTGTTTCAGGATTTATGTAAAAACGGGAACTTCTAATCGTCAAAATCCTTCGAAAATTTGTACGAGGCTTCCTTGAATGACAGACTACCATAACAATATGCTAAAACAGAACATTTGGATTCAGTTCATGAGAAATAAAGCCTTGATGTAAATCAAAAGCGACTTTCCATACTAACGAGTGGCAAAAAAACCCCAATTTCAAGGGAAAAAACAGAACTTATAGGGGGACTGGAAACTCTATGATTGTAAAATATATTTTATTAATACCTTTTCTATAAAAGCTGTACGCTAAAGCTAATGAATGTTACGGAGTTTCGTCAAAATATAGAAATTAGTAAGCCTTGGTCGACAAGTTAGCCCAATGGATAGTGCGCTGGACTGTTATGCGGGAGGTCGAGAGTTCGAGCCCCGGCCGGGCCAACACTCAAGGTCTTAAAATAATTGAGAAGAATTTGGTACCTTTCTATAACATCAACAAATGGTTGGATATTCTAGTCTTCTCGGATAGGGACGAATAAATGGAGGTCCCGTCTCCTGCAGGGTTGGGGGTAGGAGACGTTAACTTCCCACACGCGAGATTACTGTGTGATGGATGTCCTCCCCTGGGTTCGGACGTGGGTGGGTTTACTGGGCCCGCAGTAATTGGTGCAAGCTGTTGCGGTGTCCCTGCCTATCGGCGAATCTAATAAACTAAACTAAATTTCAGGCCATTTTCTATATTGTTTAGCATTTTCTCGCCGACGAGATTTCAAATTCTGCGCGGTTGGTGAAACAAAAGGACCCGAATGTGTCGCTGAATTCTGGGCGATGGGCCATATAAATAAGGATGCTTTCGTATTAGTCACAAGTTACCGTTCTCAAAATATTTAGGCCTAGAAGGTCTGAAAACCATTACTTAGAAGAAGTCAATGAACGCAGTTTGGAATGATTATCAGTCAAACAAGCGTTCTTAAATGAAATTCGAATAAAGTATAGGTGATCATTTCTTAATAATAAAACATGCATCACCGCGACGGACTCCATGGTTTTTTTTCTGTTTTTTTTTTGTTGTTTTATTTTTTTTTATTTATTTTTTTTTAACATATGCTGTTGCGAGATTGTACGAAATTAAAAGTCTCCTTGGAGACAGTCATTGTGCGATAGGAATTCGCTGGTATGAACAGCTTTAATGATACATGTCGCAAACAGGACTCGATGAAGGGTTGATGCAGACAAAGCTTGCACCCAAAGTCAATTATTTAAAGCAAGTATTGCCCTAGCAGATTTTTCTCAAAAATTTGACGAAAAATGCCTGAAATATGTATTAGAATTGAAGAAAACTCCCAAATCAGCTTTTAACATTTACCCACCCGCATGTTCACCGCTGATGTAAATCTCAGGTGCAGTTTGATTAAGACGATATTGTGAAAATTTCCCGATGAACTCCTCCAAATCAGTAACGGAGAGAAGAGCACGCTCCATCTGTTCTTGATTTATTTTAACTCCAGAAGGGTTTATCACTTCTTTTAGGATGGCGTCGACAGGTGTCTTGCTTGGAAACTGAGAAGGTTAAAATTAAAAAAATTCAAGCAGGAATAAAACGGTGGTTAACGTATATCATCTAGTAGCCTTACTCTTGAAGGAATAAATTAATTAATGGCTTACAAAATCTATGCAAAAGCTCTGTAAACAGTGAAAGGAACACTAGGAAACATTAGGCGCTAAAAAATGTTACACAAGAAGAAAATTCACGTACCTTGATATCTGATGTTAGCTTAAAGGCAAGAAAATGCGGTTTCCTTGCCCAGCAGTGTTTCACTGTGATACTGCCCATATATGACGAGTCTGTTCTATTTGTCATGATGATAGGGAGGTGTCTGCGAGGCCTACTGCACCTCCATATTTTCTTACAGCTCGACATTCAACCGGACGACTGTCCGAAACAAGAAGCCAACTGCTCACACCAAGAATCACAACATTTCCTGGTCAATAAATGTATCTGTTTCCTTGAAACATACTGTCATATGCCAGTTCCGACGCCATTGGCCAATCCTTTGCTGGCACTCCGTACCGTTAAGTTCTGGGTGACTGAGCGTTTTGTTACGGCTGGAGCAATGACTATCTGCGCTAGAAAAGTGAATATTTAGTAGATAAATTTAAAAATGTCAATGATGTTCCTCGTTTGCAGTCATACTGTTTTTTATTTCTTTTACATAATAAATTTTTTTTGTAGATCACTTTTATTTCCCCTCACGTCCTGTTCCATGGACTTTTAGAAACAAATTATAATGGGTAGAGGACCCAAAGAAGTTTTTGATTACTTTTGTCTTTCTGGTTTTTTTTATCCCTTTCCACTTATTAGTATTATCGGTCTGTATAGAAAAAGACAGTTATTACGTTGTTTAGATTCTCAGTTTTTTTCTGATTTCAATTGTCTTTCTTTATTCATTTTTATTTATTTCCATAAGGTCGTACTAGTAGCAAGTATGAAAAAAATTGTAAGAAATAGACAACTTTTTTGAGAGACATGTTTCGGTATGCTTATGCCATCTTCAATCAATGAGTAACAGATAACTAGATGAATTAACTAGATGATTATAACAGATAACTAGATGAATAAACTTTCTTACAATTTTTATTTATTTATTTATTTGTCTTTTTTTCGGGATGGGGACCCGCCCTAAGATTGAAGTTACAGTCTAGTTTATAGGCCAACACCTTCCCCTATTTGTTTGTTTGTCTTTTCTTACCTCTTTTGTAGGGACAATTACTAGCAATAACAAATCAGTGATCTTCCCGAGTAGTTCGCTTCTTAAGATTTATTTAGCGATAGATGATGCATTGTCAAGCCCTTGACGGCAGAGGTGAACACCTTAGACAATGTTGATCCCTTAAAATGTCCTATTCCCTTTTTCGGAGAGATAAAATACAAACCTTGAGTTGAAATTAGCATGATCTTAGTCGCTGTGAGAGAGACGAAACCATACAAATTGTAAATCACCAGTCATGAAAAGTAATTCCTTAGTTCATAGCCATGCCTTCATAAGAGGGGGGGAGGGGGTTAGGCAGAGGAATCCATTGCGAGACAAGCAGGACGATAATAAGATACCCATGGACCCATGGAAACGTGGGTTTTAAAACAATGAAGTGTCAGGAAGTTCATTGTTCCTATTAAATCATCGATACCGGGACATTTGTAAAGTTTTTCTTGACATTCTTATTTATAACAAAAAAAAACTGACTCGGCAAGTTAAGAAAAGAAAACTATTATATATTTCTTCGTCTCTAATAAAGAAAAACGTGTCAGAAAAAAGTTTGATAAACTAAATGCTGCCCATGTGAGAAATGCGCCTTTATGGCGACAGTAAACAGACCAAAGTGTATCACCACTATGAGTTTGTTAAGGAGAAAGAAAATTAATTACATCCATTAAAGCGGAGTTCTACAGACTCAGAACATAGTGACCTGTATATTTGAAATATTTAAGATCAATTTTTGTGTCGTCTCAGCTAATCATTCCTTGAAAAAGTTTCTGTCACGGGAGAGCGCTTGTGTCAACAGGGCAGTCTAGAAAAAACATCTCTTTGAAAGGAGATCGCCGTTACGTTTTATCCTCGCTCGGCAAAGGACTACGTTTATTGTATAGAGAAAAATTAGGATAACATGGTGGACATCTATTACTACGTATAAAAGAGATGAAACGCAGAGTGAATCATACACAAATCGCTGAGAGATATGAAAAAAAGGGAGTAGGTTAACTTGTTGTGTTCCGGTATAGGTTGATTTTTCTACCTACATGTAATTTACGTCTTGTTTGTAATTCGCTTTTACTTATAGTTAAGAGATGACAAAAGGGACCATCCAAAATAATAAAAAAGCTCTCGGCTATCATTTTGTTTTTATTTCTTCCTATTTCATTTTCCTCACCAGGTTTTCGCGTCTATTAAGTGGGTCAAGACGAGCATCAAGAAATTGTGAAAGCATTCTGTAATAGTATCGTGGAGAAAACGTAACAGGAAGTTATTAAAACTGTCTCTAGCTCTCCCACACCGAATTGGTTTCATAGAAGTACTTACCAAGAACGATCAATAGTCCAAGCAATAGCATTGTTTTTTAGAAGCTCCGTCCAGATAAAAGGATTTTACCTTGAGATTCTGGGATCCAAGATAATCGATGAAAACATCGACAACGGCAAATTTGTCTTACCAAATATCTTTTATTTAGACTGCTTCACTTAGGGCCCTACTAGAGATGCAATACAGTCGAGAGAGGGGAAAATTACGAAATGCAAGTCTCACTGAGCGCGGAGTGAGACGCTAAACTGTTGATCACCTCGTACTACTGCAAGGACTTTTAAGCTAATATGGGTATTAGAGGAAAGGCTCTTGATTGGTTTACGTCCAACCTATGTGGAAACGTCGACGCATTTATGTCTAAGGAACAATGTCACACCGATTTGGTTTTGACTGTGGTATTCTCCAAGGCTCAGGTTTGGGACCTTTATCTTTTGTTATCTACGCATCGAATCTTTTAAAATAGTCGAACAACATCTTCCATCTGTGCACTGTTTCACTGATGATACACAACTATACCTAAGTTTTAAACCTGTTTTGATGCTATAATGGAGCTATCAGCTCCATGAATGAATGCATTGACATTTAAGAAATCGGATGATTAGGCAGATATATATTTTTTTTATTGACGACCATATAGCGGAGTTATCATTATTTTTACTGTTATTATTGTTATTACTATCATTATTATTATTGACATTATTATCACTATTGAGCTTTGATATAAGCTATCCAATTTTTTTTTGTCTGAGTACAGACTGGGCTACACATTCTTTAACTGATCGTTTTCTGCCTTCCTTAGAATGTCAAAACTATCAAAGTCTGACGACTTACACCAAGCCGTAGACCTACAGTATTTATCAGGGATATTGTGACAGTGGACTCATTGGCTGGTATCCTTTTCAAGGGGCAGCAGGAACCAGAATGCCCACTTCATGTCCACTTATGTACAGGTGCGGCACTGTCGTAACTGTATGGTTAAATGGTGGACATTCAACAGTGGCTGATGGTGGGGTCAGTACACTGGCCTGCTTTCACTGGAGTTCAAGCTGCTGTAACTGTTCCCACTATGTCAAAATGGGAAATTGTGGCGCTTTCTACGTTTACTACACAACTGGTACACCTGGTGGGTTGTAGTCTTAGTTACTGCAGCACTTCTTAGTTACTATCGTGCTCAGAAATCGATATCACAAACGTGACAATGAAAAGTAAGCCGAAAATACCATAGCTGAGATTAGAATGCATCTGTATTCTCCTAACTCTAGTGTTGCACATGTACAAAAAAAAAAAAAAAAAGCCTTTTTAAAGGATTACACAATTACTGGTGAACCAGTAGTTTCCATTGTGGTCTTTGCAAAGAAATGAAACAAATGGTCTAAATTGAACATCACATCATTAAGAACATCATTAAGAACCCCAACCGGCCGGAGGCAAACCAGTTGGCTATTTACAAGCGTGGCCAGAGATCTGAACACGGGGCTACCGTGAAACAAAGCTAGTGCCCAGGGTGGGACTCGAACCCGCGAGCGGCGGATTACGAGTTCGACACTCTAACCGCTCGGCCACACTGCCTCCTTGTGGAGGCAAGGAATTAAACAGTTACGCGAATATGTTGTTACAATCAATTTTTCTAGATGATAATATAGCTCATTTCTTATGTTTAGCAATTGAATTTTATCCTTTTGTCGACATAAATTGTATTCAGCTTTTTGCAGCATTAATTTCCTGCAACTTTTTTGCAACATCGATTTAATGCATCTTTGGGCTAAGGGTTCTAGTGGCAGTAGCTTTTAATCATCAAAAAAGATCCACTCTAAGCCTCAAAATCAAATGGAGGTGCTTGTCTGTCTGTCTAAAGTGTATCTATCTATTTTGTTATCAGGGAAGAGGGGGGATGAGGACCTGAGGCGTATTCGAGGTGCTCTATAAATAAAATATATGGCTAAAAGTTATGTCTCTGTTAGTGCAGAGCTCACATTTTCTCGGTGAATATTTATTAATGAGGTACCCTGCGACTCCATTTACTCTTATCCACAAAGTACAAGGCAAAACAACGAACGGCTGACCACTGCTCAGAGTAAGAAGTGGTAACTGAAAGCAAGAGGTTCTACGGTGAGGTTTGAAAAAAAAAAAGAAAAAAAAAATTGACAGGCTGAATGTTTTGAGATAGATAATTAGTGAAAAAAAATCACGCAGTTTTAAACGACATCGACTCAAACGTTCCTCGAGTTGTTACCTCCTTAACTGGTCAGTTGATTAAAAAACAATATCGTGTTTAAGGAATGCGCGCGCACTTATACGCTTGACTACGTGATTTTATGCGCAGTTCAGGATACGCAGTGTAGTGCAGCTGAGTAAATAATCTAAATCTGCCACCTTAAGGACTCTCTAAAGTTGAGGTTTCGAGCGTTACTCCTTTGTTAGAGCGATAGAGGATTTGTGGGTTGTGTGTTTACTTGCAAAAAACGGAACAACGCTATCGCTGGGATCATGGTAGTATTAGAAACAAAAATAATTCAGTTAAATGAAGAGCGTTCGTTGATACTTAAATTTGGCGTATTTTCTTTACTGCTTAGACGTGGGGAAATGAGATAGACTGCCAAATGCTGCTTAGAATAATTACAGAGTTCAAATTGTCTTGCGACTTTGGATACCCTCCTGCCCCACCTTTCTAATTTACGAAAGTGTTCGCGGAATCGGTCGCTTGGTCGTTTTCTTTTTTTTTTCCCTATGTATAACCATTGGCGATGACTAAAACTTATGCAATATATGAAAATGGCAAAGATGCATGTGAAATGATCAGTATTCTTAATGGATCGCTTGAGTTTCGATATTTTCTCCATGTTATGAATGAAAGGACAAGGTTTGCGTAGTGCACGAGCGCATTGGAAATTTCTCAGTTGATCATCAATTTGTATTGAACTTCTTACCAAAATTTCCCTATAGTTTTTTTGCCGTGTTACAATAAATTTAATGGGTTTTCAAAAAAAGAGTACCAGTTTCGGGATAGTTTTAATGAAATCTAAAGCTTTTAAGAGTAATAGATTTGACTGCATGATTGTGAAGATGAAATATGAGGGTGAACAGAATTCAATCGTTTGTTTCCTTCTGCGACGTTCCTTTCCTTCAGTGACGTTTGTAACGCTAACTAACTGAGAAAGTGAAGAAGGGAGGCGATCCGACTCATGCCTCTCTCCTTTTACTCGATCCGACCCAAGCCTCCCATCTCTTTGCAATCCAAGCCAAGCCTCCCTCTTTTTTGGCGACTCAAACTCAAGCCTCCCTCCTTTTTCGCGGTCTAACCTTCATTATCCGCTTCCTCGTCTTTGATTATTTTACTCCGTTCTACAAACTGAACGCCTGAAAAATGCTAGGAAGTGATCAACTTTGAGGTCGATCGTCGACTGAGTAGACGTGTTTCGTAATTCAACATTCTTCACTTGGTCACGTGGAAGACACCAATTTTCTTATAGGTCTGTTTCTCTCCGGTACATGGATTTTAAGCTTTGCCGACTCTCTCGACTTTTCACTTACTGTGTGCATTTAGTACGTGTAGTCTATTTTCCAAGGATTTTTCGGCGAAATAAAGGTCTTTTGTATAATAAAGGCTGATAGTTTCTAAAGAAACTGTTTGGGGCTGCGTCGGTGGGGGTAACGAAATAATTTGAATATATCAACAAAGTTGAAATGTTAAATTGGCCACCGTTACGATTATAAAAGCTGACGTTTCGAGCATTAGCCCTTCGTCGGAGCGAATAGAGGAATTGTGTGTGCTTTTAAAGGCAGAAAAAGGAGCTACTTGATAGGTGGGAATATGGCAACGAGAAAAACACGAATAAATTAGTGGAATGAAAAGCGTTCGTTGATAGTCAGGATAGCTGACTAAGTGCTCACGCACGCGTGTGGACGTAACAATAATAATAATAATAATAATAATAATAATAATAATAATAACAACAAGTTGGATTTGGAACACGCGCAAGGGATAAAGAAAGAGGTGCGGAGGTGCCAAATTGAGAAGTTAGATGATGAGATCAGAAACAAACGATGGCAAGGGCGTCTAGTGACTACTAGGCTGGAGGATGAGAGTTTGAGTGCCGATGGGTGTTTCTGGGGGCTCACAGAGTGGAAGAACTGCCTATCACACACAATTGCTGGACTCGTCGAGCTATACGAGTAGCTACTGCCAACGCGAGTATACACGAGTCAGAAGACCCACACAAGCGGGGAAGGCGAGGTGAGGTGCAGATTATGCGGCAAGGCTCCAGAGAGTGTGGCACATATCTTGTCAGGATGCAGTGCGCTAGCCAAGAGCAAGTATCTCTCTAGACACGACGCAGCACTGAAGGTACTGTTTTACGAACTGTTGTATGATGAGGGATTTATAGACGAGATACCACCCTGGTACTCACCCGACAAGCCGAAGCCCGTGTATGAGTCAGAGAATGTTAAAGAGAATGTTAATATCTTAGACTTGGTATTCGTCACGTCTCTTGACCTAGTCTACGATCTAAAAGTTGGCCTTCCCTTCTCTGACCATAACTCGATCTCTATGCTACTATCAAGAAAATCATTCTCTGAAAGGAAATCGCAGAAGTTGAGCTATTCATTTAAGAAGGCGGATTGGAATCACCTCAGGAATCTTTTACATTACACTCCATGGCATTGTACCTTTATGGATACTGACATTGATTGTATTTGGGCTGCATGGTCTGATATGTTTTTATCTGCTGTCAACGAGTGTATCCCAAGGCGGACAGTGAAGAGAACTTCGAATGCACCATGGATAAGCGGGGATCTAATTAAGTTGTGTAGAAGAAAGAAAGTGCTTTATAAAAGGGCAAAAAAAACCTGTGCTCTTTCTGATTGGAACAAATATCGTAAATTCAACAACTATGTGAAGAAGGAGTGCAACTCTGCACGTAGGCAATTTATAAACAATCTGGCAGATGAACTAAAGACCGGAAACAGTTCAAAGCCTTTTTGGAACTTTGTTCAATCAAAGAAAAAAGTCAAATGTGATTTAGCGTCCTTAAAGGTGAATGATTCGTATCTTAACGACGACCTGAGCATTGCCAATTGTATGAATTCTTATTTCTCATCGGTGTTTACTGTTGAGGATCACGAAAACTTTCCCGACCTTGAATATATTACAGATGAGAAATATGTAACATCTTTTGTTCTGCCACGGAAGTTGAGAAATTGCTAAGAAATTTGAATATTTACAAGTCCCCCGGGCCCGACTACATATCACCTCGCATCCTAAGAGAATGTGCTCAAGTGTTCTCATCTCCACTGGCTTTATTTTTGAATACATCCTTCTCTCAAGGTCAACTACCAAGTATATGGAAGTCGGCCCACATCACTCCAGTCCATAAGAAAGGGAGCAAAAATCTCATGGAGAACTACCGCCAAATATCACTGACTTGTATTGTTTGCAAGATTGCAGAAGCTGTGGTAAAGTCCCGTGTGGTCGACTTTTGGTCAGACCTCAATCTTTTTAATCCAGACCAATTTGCGTATCTAAGGGGTAAATCGACGTTGGCACAATTACTTACATGTTACAATGACTGGGCAAAGGCTAGGAATTGCTCGCAACAAACGGATATCATCTTCTTAGATCTCTCCAAGGCTTTCGACAGCGTGCCACACGAGCGCTTGCTGCTGAAACTACAACGGTATGGGATAGACGGCTCTCTACTACTGTGGATTAGAAATTTTTTGACGAATAGAAGGCAGCGTGTAGTGTTAAGGGGCAATTGTTCAGACTGGTCACCCGTGATTTCAGGTGTGCCTCAAGGAACAGTACTCGGCCCAATCCTATTCATTATTTATATAAATGATATTTCGGCAAACATTGCATCAACCGTGAAAATCTACGCTGATGATACTAAAATCTATCGCAAGATCATGGAGCCTGATAAGGATATACCAGCCTTACAGCTGGACTTGAACAAATTAAGCGATTGGGCTAACAAGTGGCAGTTGCGCTTTAATCCTGAAAAATGTGAAGTTATGCGTGTAACGCACAGTAGAGACAGATCCAAGCCTAGTTATTCCCTTGGTACGCAACTAAAATCTGTCGACAGCGCCAAGGACCAAGGGGTCACAATAAACTACGATCTATCTTGGGGTAAACACGTTTCCCACATAGTAAACAAGACGAACAAAGGGTTGGGTATAATTAGGCGATCACTTGGAAACGATAATCGCTATGCGTTTTCCTGCCTCTTTAAGTCGTTAGTAAGACCTATACTCGAATACGCTGTCCCCGTCTGGAGCCCCTACCAAAAAAAGGATATCGAATCCTTGGAAAAGTCCAAAGAAGGGCATCTCGGTTGGCATTAAAGCAAAAACGCGGAGAAATGAGCTATGAAGACCGCTGCCGCCTACTGAATTGGCAAACTTTGGAGAAACGAAGAGAGTTTTTATCTCTGATCCAGTGCTACAAGATAGTTCTGGAAATAGATAGTCTTCATTTTTCGGACTTTTTTGAACTTACTAAATGTAATCGAACTAGAGCCAATCACGATTATAAGCTCTACGTAAAAATAGCTATCGTAAATTGCTACAAATTTTCTTTTTTTGTGCGGATCGTTAATATGTGGAATAATTTGCCTAAAGATATTGTACACGCAGGATCATTGACTTTATTTCGTAACAGACTAAAGATTTACATGAATATTGATTGAGATGATGGTAAACAGTTTTTAATTATCTGTATATAATGTTTTGATCTTTTCATTTGGGGAATCTTTTATATAGGGTTAACCTCTAGAATATCCCCTTTCGAGAGATACTTTTACAATTTTTATTTTCCTTTCTCTTGAATAAAGTATTGTATTGTATTGTTAAAGCTTATTGGGATGTCCCTATATATGCTGATCAACAAGAGGTCAGATGCAATAGAGTGGATGCACGCATTGTAAATCATATGTGCAAGGGAGTTGTGATGCTGGAAATGATCTGCCCGTGGGTTAACAATCGGACTCAGTAGAAAGGATAAAGAGAAGACACTGAGGTATGGACCCCTTCGCTAGGAACTAAGGCAGCAGCTTACGTCCCAGGCTACGACGTGAAGCAATATAACATCATTATGGATGCCTTGGGGGGGGGGGGGTGGTCACGGGAGCTGGATATCATGATGCGCGAGCTGGTGGAAGGCAGAGGCACAGACGAACTGCGAAAGATGCAGAGGGCAGTGCTCTCGGGCACGCTGAATATTGTCCAGACTTTCAAGGTGGCAGTTTGAGTTCCTGTTAGAAGGAGGACCGTAGACACAACGGATAAGCTTTTTAGGATTATTTAATGTGTATTTATTTTTTATTCCATGGGTCACAGGTTACGGTTTTCGCCCTGTGCTGCCTGATTTGAATGTAGCACTCAGTTGATTTCTCTGCGATAACAATAATAAAGATCTTCAACGATTGGTGAGTATACTGTGATGAAATAAATGTTTTATCCTTGTATCATATCTATAGGGATAGGGAGAGGGTGGTGGCTGGAGATGAACAAGAACAATTTGGCAATGGCAAATATAGACAAGCAAAATTTCGAACAATTCCCCTCTTCTTCCCCATTCCAAAAAAGAAAAAAAAAAAAAGGACACAAAACAAAAACATAGTTATAAATTATGGATGGATAAAGGTTATCATAAAACTAACCCATTTTAGTTTTGTTTTGTTGTGTTTTGTTTTTATTTTTAGGCTTTTTAATTATTTAAATGACAACTTGGTAGAGTTTTGGTTTTGATAATATCTACAAAGATGAAAGTACATACAGCCATGAAAAGTGCTGCACTATCAAGTTATTCATTTTCACGAACAACATCCGCAGCTTCCTTCCACCGACGATCATTGAAAACAAAAAAATATATATACACAGTAGTTTACCCAATTGTATTTTCATACTCACCAATCATTAGTGCAAGGATGGAAATCTTCCGCAACGTTTCAGTTAAAGATCCCTTCGAACTTTTAAATGTGAAATCGGCCTTCGTGTTTCTTTAAGATCACAGTGTTGTTTAACGTTTCGATGTGATTAAATTGTTCGTCTTTGTTTAGTGGCTTCTGGTTGATAGCTAGATCCAGGCTAGATCTTGTGCGAGCAAGGAAGAAAGCGGTGACCATGTTCGGCGTAAGTTTCTAACATATCATTCCTTGAGATTGATAACAATGAATAGACTAGCTGGGTCCGTATTTACTTCATAAATTGAGACAATACTAAGACACGATATGAATACTTATTTCTTGCATGCGAAAGTGTCAAGGAAACCATTTTGCGGCAGCAGGTGGCAGTTTAGTTAAAAAAAAAAACAAACAAATTGTTAAACACCAACATGATCATTTTCAAATTAAGTCTTCTTCACATGAAATAAAGGATGCAAGTCATACAGTCACGCCTGTATGTTTCAAAATTTTAAATTCACCGGTAAGTTAGGCATACTATATTCCTAATTGCTGGTGTTTTTGCGTTAGTGACATCGCCACCGAGAGATGAGTAATGAATGGGGACTAAAACAAAACGATGCGTTGCTATCTCAGTTGGTTCCACTCTTAAAAAAATGAGCCGAACTTGTTAGTTTGCATAACTGGGATGAAGTTGAACACGTTTTACTTTTGAAAAGTGAAATATTTTCGAATGAATATTTTATAATGTCTGCCTCAAGTCACGATATATTTTCATTCTGTTCTGGTAACGATCATACCTGATACATCAGGAAAAAAAATTCACCTCGAAAATCTCTAAAGCAAAGACATATCTCAACTCGTTCTAAAATTATTGAATTGGCATTTTACGAATATAGACCTCCTTCAGAGATTTGCAATTAGCTAAACTGATAACGGGTGATGTTTGTTACTTTACGGTAAGAAAAAAAAAAAAAAAATGATAGCCGAAAGATGTTACCCAAACAAATCACCCAAATAAGGATTTTACATTTCATTGAAAAAGACAATTATTAGGTCAAGTAGGAAGACGAAAACGAGTGAGCGAGAAATAAGATGGACTGTCCGATGCGACAGTTATCGTTGCTACTTCTTTTACTAAAGTCCTCCAACATCTACGAAGCTTTCACTTGAAACTCATGCGATGAATGAGAAATTCTCGCATATTTTATCGTGGAAACGAAGCACCTTGGCTCCATGTTTTTAAAGTAGATTCTACAATTTTCATTTGACCAGCAGCGCATGAAGCAGTTTTGCAATATAAAATGGAAATATCTCCCATCTCAGTCATACCGAAACATTTTTGTTACTATACGCCATCTTGAATGTAATGATTGAAGTAGAAGGATATGCAGACCATGATTGCGACACATGAAGATAGCCGTAAAAAGCAAAACATTCCTTTATTAAGTTCATTATTATTATAATTAATTTTTGAAATTATTAATGAGCAGAATACAAATCATTTTAAACACGAAGGCGCGCTATATAAGGAAGTCTTCCCTGGGAAGAACTAGGCTCATTGTCACTCACCATTGACGTGTGCGGGTCAAATTTAAAAGCTGGTAGACGAACAAAAGGAGCTAATGAGATATCTATTGTTTACTTCCACCAGCATGGTGGCATGAGGTAACATGCGAACCACCTACTTCGATCCCAAAAATACCGCCACAAATAAAGACAGTTTCCATTGGAGAAAGGAATAAAAAATCTCAAAGATCCATGTATTGTGATGAAGAAATAAAACAATTTTGAGGAATGCGCCCGCTGCTCACTGGTTTGGAGTAGCTGTAGCTCAAGCTTACTTGACTCTAAGAGTTCTACATCACACGACGGTTGGTTGACAAATGGTCCAGTGGGGCCTAAGGCTCTTTTTATAGCGCGCCTTCGTGTTTAAAGCGTTTATTCTCCTCGAGGCTCCAAAGTGTCGCATTCAGGGTTTTCGTCCAAAATATGTTTATCATGAAGGTACACGTTGTTCCTTGATTATGAAAAAGAAATAATTAGCGCTAAAAGCGGCTACCAATTACACACGGTCGACACCATCCTTTCAATAAATAAGCAATTCGTAGTTCCTTCCCTAAGGTTCAGCTTCTTCGCATTATATTCATTTGCCATTGAATCTTTGCTGCTGATGATCAATATATAGCGATAATTTTGGGAATCATCCTTTTCAATCTATTTCAACTCCAACCTAGTTCAAACTAACCAGTGTCCTCTTTTAGAGTACGCATTCAAAATTACAAACATCAGTTTTTCTCTGAACTTCCATTTCTTCTCTCGGTGATGTCTAGTTTTAGTCTTCTTTATCAAAATATTGCCAGTAGCAGTTTCTTCTCCTTCTGAGATTCTTCTAATTCTGGTTCCATTGTCTACGGATAAGAAAATGGAATGAAGCTTTCTTTTGAATCGAGTTCTCATTATCTGTAGTATGAAAAACAAAATAAAACAAAACCAAAATGGCAGAAATAAACTTCACATTTCGTTTTTTGCCTTTAAGAGTTAAAAAAAAAGGGTTGAGCGAAATTGTGACGGCAAGCGAACATCAAGGCCGAATCAAGCGCCGAGAAAATCGTGACCGGCGAAAATACGTGTGGCAGTTTGTGCTTAGAGTTTTGTATGTAAGACATGATTATCGAGTCGCTTTACATAAGGTAATGTTACGCCATGCATCCACGTGCTGACATCGGACACCGTTAAGGTATATGAACTTTGTACGTTCGAGATATCGGTTCTTTTGTCTTCTAAGCATGTGCTGCTAGCCATAGTTTGGATTGTGGAATAAAAGCTGTTGCAAAGCCTCAACCTCTGCGTCTTACATGGTGGCAGCGGTGTCTAATCTCCATTTTTAGTACCTCAGACGATTGCTAGACTGCAATGGCCTCGCGATTTTCCCTTCCCCCACCGCCGCCGTTGGAAATACACGACCACAGCGCCTCTGAGAAGTGGAAGAAGTTTGAGTTGTTTCGCGGAATTTGCTCTCCGCACACGCTAGTTCAACAAACGAGGACTGTATAGTCTCTTTTAAGTTGGCTTTTATTCTTCAGCTCACAACATTCACGTTCCGCCCCACGATCTAACTAACTTTGGATTACAAGTGCCACTTTGATTGTCTACAGATATCCACACCCAGATAAGTAGGTCCGGTGTGGTCGGATAGGGCTTAGTTGTCTATTAATTTCTTAATCGGTTGATCCCACTAATTCCTGTTGCATGGGTCCGTTAAAAAATATCTTATTATCGTTAATCTTAGCACGCGGTTTCACTAACAATTATCTCGTTAAATACATCATTGTTTGTCGATCGTTCTGCGTATTCTTTGTTAATATTTCCGGTTACATTCTACCAGTCTCTATTAGAGGTAAAGAACCAATAACTCACTCAGTGCGCCGCTAGTCATGCGAAATATAACAAAACAAGCAAAATCTTAATAATGGCTATAAACGTTCTATAGCAGTTGGCATGGCGGAATTATGCTTTAGCGACCGAACTCAACAAAAAGGCCGAGCCTGTTCAGGTTGCACTCTATTGGCTGTAATTGGGGGAGAAGCAAGAGACGTGTACTCTACGTTTACAAGTTGGGGCGACGGCGAAGACCAGAAGATCGAGCCCGTTCTCCGGAAATTCGCGGAGTATTGTGAGCCACGGAGAAATGTCCCGTTCGAACGTCACCAGTTTAATCTGCGAATGCAGGAAGCCGGTGAGTCGTATGATCCCTACAAGACATCTCTTCGGAAGCTTGCCGAAGGATGTGATTAACACGATCACGCCGGATGAAATTCTTAAGGACAGAAAAATATTCGGGATTAATGATGGGAAAGTCAGAGAGAGACTTTTGTGAGAGGCAGGACTAGCGCTCGCGAAAATCGACGAGATCTGCCGAGCAGCTGAAAGCATGCTTGCGCAAATGAACATGCTCGGAGAAATCGGAGGTTCCGAAGTGAACGAAATGCGCCGTAGCCTGAAGGAGCGACCCCAGTAGTGTCTGGAGACAATACACCAGCTGTTCCAGACCCCCAAAGATCGGGACGGGCTGTGATAACACCAGTGTGGCACCAGGACTATCAAACAGACCACTTTCATAAATGGCTGCTGGATTAATATACTTTTGTCTAAATTTAAATTAGCCCTACTGGCCTCGTTCTCCTGTAAAAAGTTCAAGAGAATACATTATCTCAAGCGAGGCCAGAAGGGCTAATTTGAATTGAAACAAAAGAATATTAATTCGGAAGCCATTTATGAAAGTGGTCTATTGGCTATAACTAGCTCTCACTGAATGACCGCGTGGTTCGGGCTCGCTGTTCTAACTGTTTTAAGAAAGGGGAAGATGTGACAATTTGTGCTTAGAGTTTTGTTTGTAAGACAATCGCATGATATAAGGTAATGTCACGCCATGCAGCCACATGCTGACATCGGACACCGTTAAGGTATATGAACTTTGTACGTACGAGACATCGGGTCTTTTGTCTTCTAAGCATGTGCAGCTAGCTGTGGTTTGGATCGCGGAATAAAAGCTGTTACAAAGCCTCAACCTCTACGTCTTACATTACGAACCAAACCATGGAATACGTTACGGAGACTTAGCTTTAATCAGTCTCGTAAGCTGTAAGCGAATTAAAAAGGAGACTTATATAACCGATTGTACTCAATTAAACACGTGGCGACTTAACAGGGTAAATAAATCGAACATACTGAAAAGAACTAATAAATAAACTAAGTACTAGGGCAAACACAAAATATATATACAAATAAAGACGAGGGAGCTTGCTCGAAACGAGATAAAGGAAAATTATAACTGAAAATAGCCGCTTGACGATACGAAGGCGGCGACTAAATAACACACACACACAACGCATAAAATCATAGCAGGAGAAACGCTACATTGCATAACTGGGGCAAGCTAAAAAAGTGAAAACAAGGGAATACAACTTACATATCAGTCCCTAAACGCCAGTGGCTTCAAACCAAAACTTTAGAAGTTAACTCGGGATGAACGCCGGACGGAACAGTGAACAATGAAAGGGCGTACGATGCAACAACTAAAAATCAGCGGGAGAGAAAAACTATCTGAAGGAATGAAATGGCACAAAGGCCAACTGTAACTGAAATGTCACGCAAGATTTAAAGTCACGCATTTAAAGTCACGCATTTACATAAATTATAGAGAAAAAAGAGGTAGAAATTGATCCGCGAGGAGGTGTTCTATGCTTTTCAGTAAACTTACTTTAGTTTAGTTAAAAACCGTGAAAATATAAGCAAAAGCTTTGTGTTATGAAGATAGAGCACCAAAAAGCCATGTGACACCCAAGGGAGGAATCATTGCCAAGCATGTCCTGATGCCAGGCCTGCACATTTTTTTTTTTTTTTCTTGTAAAACGACTATTTGGCAAAACCTGGATATTTCTCTTTCGTTTAGGTCGGTAAAGGACTTATGGCTGGTTTTTGAAAAAAAGTTTAGCCATTGTTTAACAATGCGGCGTTTTAAGCTGTCTTCAATCTGGCCGAACCTTTTATCTGTACATTAATTTTTCTGAGCAGTGTCAAGAGGGCTGAAAGCTTACAGCAGAATGACATTTATTCAGCTACACCAACCACTGATTCTGTATAACCGCAGTTTGGGTTAGACCTCGTGTAAATAACCGGCCCTTTGCTTTCTACATGATTTTTTCGGTTTGGTCGTCCTCAGTTTGTGCATTGTCTTCACCTCACTCATAACTCGATAATACCGACTTTAGGATTAAGAAGAGAAGAGTTCATTACCTTTATAGTGTTTTTCAGAGCTAGGGCAGCTACCTATAAAATAGTGTTAGGGAACTTTATCGATCAAATTATGAAGCTTCGACCAAACTCTTTTATTTCCTCTTTTTGTTTTAATTTAAGATGAAAGCCAAAGTGTTTCACGTAAGGAAGAGAATAAACCCACTCTCTGAAAGAACATGCTAAGATCAATTTATCTCAAGCGTGAGATCTTAGTTTTCTCCACCTTTTTGAAAATAGCAGCAAATACCACACCGCGGATTTATTAATTCATCAAACATTCAGAGAACGTGGGATGCTATTTTGCGCAATGTCACAACAGAAAATGGCAAGATCTAATCAACCGTTCGCAACAAGAAAAAAAGCTTTAATAATTAAATTGCATCATCATCATCATCATCATCATCAGTAGCAGCAGCAGAAATGAATTCAAAATGCCTAGCCATCTCTACTTAACAACTCAAAGGTGGCAATAGAAAAGCACACTAGTGTCCATGATAGAAACCGGCGCTATGGTCACAAATCAGAGACAATGCACTTACAAACCAACTTAAGGTTTGACTTTCGCTCCATTTTTTTTGTTTATGCCTTTTCTGCCTTATAAATTATATGCACAACCCAAATATGCTGCCTTGCCTGAGCTATGTTTACTGGGAAAAATTATAACCAATCAATAATTGGAGTAAATGACTATGGGGAAAATCCCATAGCCGCATTTATTTCAAATTATTGTTCAATCAAATCCTTTATACAAAAGTTTGGCCCAGTAAAGGATAGGGCACTAAAACCGCCAAAGCATGTGACCGCACACATGCCGCCCCGCCCCAGGCAAGCGCAGCACAGATGCAAGAGCCGCCCATGCAAGCTAATGCTCCGAATCGCAATGGTAAACCATTATGCCGTTGAATAGACTATCTGAAGGTAAGCTAGATAGTGCCCACCTCAAGCAAGGGCCGCCCATGCGAGCTACTGCCCTAGATCAACATTAGAATAAGAAAAGACATAAGTATAATAGGACTTAGACCTTTAAATAGACTGTCGAATGTAATCAAGATAATGCCGACCTAAGGCAAGAGCCGCCCATGCTAGCTAATGCCCCAGATCAACAGTAGGATACTAAATAAATTATATGAAATAAGGCTTAAACGCCTCACTTAACGTCCTCGATGTATTTGACACAATGCCAACCCCAGGCAAGAGCTTCCCATGTTAGCTAATACCCCAGATCAACAGTAGGATACTAGAAAAATATGTGAAATAAGGCTTAAACGCCTCACTTAACGTCCTCGATGTATTCGACACAATGCCAACCCAAGGCAAGAGCTGCCCATGCTAGCTAATGCCCCAGATCAACAATGGATAGTCCTGTATTAATGGACAATTTACATGAACCTTCCTTACTCAAGTATAAAGAAAGAATATTTTCAGGTACACCAAAAGTAAGAACCACCCATGCTACCTAATACTGCAGGTGGAAGAAAATAATAAACTGAGACAAATTGCACCCGTTAGGTGGTGAGAAAATAACAGCTTTACGAGCAAAGACTAGGTGTTCTAATATACTTAAGAAATGCATTAGATTTCCATCGCCCTAAGAGGCGGATTTGAGCATCGGATAACCTATTATCTGCAGCGTGAGAAGCAGCACCAATTCGAAAACTGTGTCCCCTGTAGACTGAGGGGAGAAAACCACAAAACTGTACGGCAGACGACAACTGATTTGAAAAATGAGATCGAGAAACTGGAGCCCCATCCACTGTAATGAAGAGAGCACCCGGTCGGGTTCCTCGCATTGCTAAATAATTGGCCAAAAGCTCAACAGGGCAGGATTGTGGCTGACGAGACACCAAAATGGAAAAAGGGGGAGCATTATAACTATGTTGAAAATTACCAAAAGTAATCTTGAAAGCATTCAAATCCCTTGAAGAGCTGAGCAGCTTACTAACATGCGAGATTTGTAAGGGAGAAGTATCACTCCGCCCACTAGTTGAAGTCATTTCACCAATTCGTAAAAAGGCAAAGAGTGCCAGTGAACACATTGCCTGAAACTGACAAATTTGATAAGGAGAACCAACCAAAGAAGGTGCCACAGAAATTATTTAGCTAAAATGGGCAGTGTAATTGGAAGACGACTGTCAAGGCGAAAGCCAACTTTGTGAAAACCTTTAAGCATCCGATGAACATAAAAAACTTTAGAGGGGTCTGAAAAGCCCTTCAGCTTATGGCAGTAACCCAAACATGACACATAGGTCATCACAGTGGATGGAGCATACTGTGAACGAAACAAATAAGCAATAAATTAGGCCAAATGGAAGGTGAAATAGGCAATGCTCGAAAAGGGTTATGAAAGGTAGAAACAAAAAAGTGATGGAAAAGCTTCCAAGCACGCTGATAAGTTGGTGTGGATGAGGGCTGAAGACTGGAGCGAAGTAAAAAGAAAGCTATTGAAGCCAACTCAGCGGATGCAGATGAGGAGGTATAACCGTGGGAGCTATGTGCATGTAAGCTGGTGCCAGTTGTTTGAAAGTCTGCAACTGTAACCGAGACAGGGAGTCAGCCAACTTATTCTGTAAGCCTGGGACATACTTAGCTTTAAAACAAATATTGTAATTAAGACAAACTAGGACCAGCTTACGCGCAAAGAACATTAAGTCCTTGTCACGACAAGTCTGTTTGTTAATAACATGGACCAATGCTTCATTGTCAGTAAAAAACAAAACACGCTGATTCTTAATAGTATGTCCCCACATAGTTAGTAGAGGGGACTGGTTAGGAAACGCGGTAAGCTTCAAAGGGCCGGCCTGTTGTCTGTCCTCTGAGCTTCGATTGAACGTCACGTGACCAATGACCCTGCACAAAACCAAAACAACATGGCGGACATGAACGACGTATTTTTCTTCGGCGAGGAATTTAATGCCATATTCGAACTTTGGAAAACGAGGAAGAATTACAAGAGCACTTTGTCGAAGCAGCTGACTCTCTAAGTCTTTGAGAAGCCTTTAAAACGTTATTTTCGCCCAAAAACTTTGTAGTTATTGATGCCTTTAGCAACGGCATCGGTCGTAGTACAACATTTTGTTACTGAAAGTCTTTCGATTTTGAGGTTCAATACGAAGAGGGATTTTCTTGCGAGTTGTGCCAAAAGAAATGCAAGACTAAGGCTGGATTAAAAAGACATAAGACAGTAAAGCATAAGGAGGAACGAGCGCGGGGAAATTAACCGACTCAAGAAGCCAAATTCACTGCTGAAGACTTCGAAGCGTTTTCAATGAAAGCACGAGATAATATAATTGAAAGAAAAATCTACCCTCAAAGCGTAAGAGAAGAGCTACGAAGATAAACGATTGCCTGGGATCAAGAAAATATGGACTTCTCAGAAGTAGAATCCATGTATATGCGTTTGGTTAAAACTGGAAATGCAGAACAATTCTACTCGAAGTACTATTCAAGAATAGGCCTCAATTCAACAAAGATTTTTGTGGGGTTGTCAAGTAATGCGGCAATATTGCTTAGTACCAAAGTGGCTGAGTGTTTGATAGCTCACAGCAAACAGAAAGGTGAATCACCAAATACCAATACCCCCACTAAACTGTGTGATAGAGAAATGGCAGGGTTACCATATATTGGAGGATATGTACTGCACAAGCTTTATAGCAAGGTGAACAATGTTTACAGTCCCACAGCACATACTGAACAAACAGCTTCAATACTGAAAGCTGGCAAAGCAAAGCTTTTCATGTTGCAGAGAGTCAAAACTAATTTCATCTTTAAACCGAGGTGGACTTTGGGCTATTTCTAAACAAGCTCAAACAATTTTTAAGAGAATAGAACATAATTTTAGGATTCTGAGCTCAGGAAGTCTCCAGCTGAAGATTGACAATGCTAAGATAGAAACCAAATCAGCTTGTGATGTTCATTTGGTCTCAGCGTATAACACCATGTTGTTGGACTCAGACATGGTGGTAGATAACAGCATTGCAAAAGATTATTGGACAGCATTATTCATTTATATGTTACTGTACGGTGTTTTTGACTGGCCAAAGATGTTCTACAGAAACATAAAATTCAATGTAAACAAATGAAGACAAAAGAACTTCGAAAGGAAATTTGTAGAGCCAGCAAGGAACAAGAAAGGCAGATATAGTTAGAATTAAGGGCTTGCAACAATTTGTCAATAAGTAATTTATTACAAGAGATGAATTTGGTAACTACAACCTGCAATATATTAACCCTTTGGCTCCCAGAAGTGATCAACATGTAACTTCTCTCTATAAAATCCATACATGATCCAGCAAACAGGTAATGAGAATCCACAAACTTATCAGGTAGAAGTTGTTACCTTGATTGAACACCAAATTCTCATAACCAATTTACAAGGAAATGTGTATCAGCTAGAGGAGAGAATTCAAAATCAGATCTTGGGAGTTAAAGGGTTAAATATTGCTCATTAATGATTATTTTATAGACAAAAATTAGTATAAAGGCTATATGGTTAAAGTATCTAACATGGAGTAACTTGTTTATTTTCAGCATTTCTAGTCATACTTAATGTTGACTTTCTTACTTAACATGCTACTGTATATACATTTATTTATTAAAGCTAAAACCTCTGGAAGCTAGTTTCTTAGAACATACTAATACAATGTTATCATATGTATTTGAATGTGAACTTAAATAGAAATGAGTCTCTTTTTGGGCCTACTACTTGTCTTTTTTCCTTTTTTTCTTTGGGACAGGATCATTTGAAATGTTAACCCATGCCTTGTCTCTATCTCTTCTTCCTCTTGTGTTACCTGATTGGCAGGACACTGCACGTTGGACCATGATGGTATTGTTATTGTACCCAAATGTTCTCATGTCAGGATTGTCACTTCTTCGTCCCAACTTTCTTTGGTTGCCAAAGTACTCTTCGACAGAATCCTGGCAAAATCTCTCTGTAAGTACATATTCCATACCTTCTCCCAGGAGGAAGTTTGTTGCTTCTACAGCAGAGTGGGCTGTAATTTGTAAACCTTCATAGGTCTGCCAGGATAAAAACATACGACTTTGAGCATTTTTGGAAAAATTCCCAGGTCGGTTGGTTATGCTTTCTTTCCAATCCCTTAGATAGCCAAGGAAATCACTTTCTAGCCAAGTGAATCGGGCATCATTCTGTGATGTATATGATGCCAAAAATGGTTTCCTCTTTCTCTCGTGCTCTTTCGTACTTCTCACATTGAGGCAATCGAAGAAGGAATCGATCATGCTACACAATTTGGCTGTTGCTTGCATCTCTGGAGTTCCAAACTCTCTCAACACTGCTGCTACTGATGCACTTAATACCTGGGCTGCCAGATTAACTCTCATGGTGGAATAGGAATTTAACTTAATATGATCGTAGGTTATTCTTGGTAGCAACTTCAACCCATTTTCTACATCTTGGTAAAATAGGTGAGCTATGTGCTGCCAAAGAATAAAATGACCATCATTCCACATGTACCTAAAAAATAAAAATAAATCAAAATTAGAAATACATTAAATTTCTATTATTGTATTATTTCATTGTTGCAATTACATGTTTAACAAAAACAAAACAATAACAAAACAAAAACAGACAAACAACTAATGCTGACAAGGAAATACATTGTGAGGATTCTCATTATAAATGCACCATAAGAAACATTGATGAATTGATTTGCAAAATAAGCAAAGACATTTTAGTGACTTTTTTAATATCTGTGTACTTAAAAGTACACAGATTTCAATGCCCATTTGTGATTTTAAGACATCTTACCTGGTACATGATCCATGGCCAGAACTGTAGAGGCAGTTACGTGTTGTTTTCACTAGGTGAGGAGCATCTGAAAAGAAATAGATGAAGCGGTGTGTGGCATACAAGTTGATAGTGCGGTAGCACACATCACCATCAGCATTGCCATCTAGAGCTTTGTGCATTCGGAAGAACCTCCTGTTCGGTGTTGCCCCATCGGAAGTGCTTGCAATGACCCATAGGTTACATGACATCTCAAGGATACCAATAGCCTCCCAGAAGAGCGGCATTAGTTGGCATGATGTGATACCATTCGTAGCAAAATAAGCTAAACTGAATTTGAGCTCGGTGGACACACCTCGTACCATAAAAACTAATGCATGGCTGGCAAGGTTATCAGCTTTTTCTAGGCTTGAAAAGTTGACATCAGGATCTCCGAGATCAACAAACCCAATTAATTCTCCGGTGAATTTGTCAAAAACCAGGTTTGAGGTGATCTTCATTTCGTCAAAGAGCAACACCACATATCTTTGGACATCAAAATAGCTCTGTGACTGTACAATTAGCTCCTCAATGACATCCTCATGGAATCCAGTGCGTGGGCGAATACAGTTCCTATAGTCTCTTAGTGTTCTTTGGCTTGGCAGCCTTAAGATCTTACTCTTACGCAATTCCTCATAACAAGAAGGGGATTTTGCAGCAAGCGATAAACAAAAGCGAACTATCATGGGATGATACTTCACTCCAGTGGTACTGGCAGATAAGATCTTTTTTTGTTCCTGCCAAAAGAGATTCATAAATGGAGTGATATTCTCACTTGAATTGCTGAGTATCGAAGTTATGTCCCTACTCAGTTCATCATCAACTTTAAGACTGGATTTCTGGATTTCACATCTCATGTTGTAAAGCTGCTTTTCAAGTTCAGCACATTTAAGTCTTTGAAGTTGTAATGTCGCCATAATTCTTTGAGGAGATGTTTTTGAAACAGGTGCAAACAGATGTGCTGGTTGAGCTAGTTTTCGGCATTTTGCATTGTCAGAAAGTGTTTGCTTATGTTGAAAACTACAACAGCTTGGGCACTGATCATCTGTTTCGCACAAAACAGAACAATTACAAGTTCTCCAAAACTCTTTGCATGGGAATGAATCTTCGCCATCATCAGAATCAAACAAGGGATCTCTTGGCTTTGAAATAACATGGTGTCTTAATTCACTAAAAGAAGCAGTTGGCTTAACACCAGGGCAAACAAACAACACTTCTGTACTCTTAATAAGTTCAGATACTGTAATATTCCTTACAGATCTCAACGTTTTCATATAAAGTTCATGATCGTCAGGCAGTAGCCATCCAGACACAGAGATAGTGAAGCCCAAGCTGTCATCGATCATTATCTGAAGTTCAGGTAGTAGAGCAGTCGTGACTTTCTTTAGCACAATCCTATCGCTCAGTTCTTCTAGAGTCCAATCTTTAATGGATTTCAAGGCCTTTAGTCTTGATACCAAGTCTTTGAAGCTTTTATAATACTTGGCATTTTGTTCAGGAGCGACATCTTTGACTACCGATCTTGCAGCTCGTGTCTTCACTGGTTCAGTTTGATGCGACTTCTTAGGCATATTTAAAGTAGGTATAGCGCCAAATCTAGGCTTAGTCTTGAGCATCTTCTCGGTTTCAACTGAAAAATACAAAAACATAAGTTATCATTAGGGAGAAATGCTGTATATAAAGAGTTAGAGACGCACACTTTATCAACAAACAGTCGCGAGCCTTCGCTTAGCCTACTAAGCTAAGTCCCACTACTGAACCATACAGTGTGTTTGCTTACATTTCTCTTACTTACATTTCTCTATGTCTTCGGGCTTAAAGTGCTTCTCACAGGTAAACACCCTGTCTTTTTCTATCAGTTGGCGGAAGTTAGCATCAACAACTCTAGTTTTAGTGAGCTCGTTGAGCCAGTCTTCTCGCCACTTCTTGTACTCTGCGTTTCGCGGCGCCGGTAGCTTCCAGATTCCAATTCCTTTACTTCTCCTACACGTTCCACAGCCAAATACTGAACAATTTTCACCTGGCATTATGTACACTGACTTGATTAATGCTTTTGGCTATATTTTGAAGGTACGATGTCGCTCGATCACGGAGAAAATCCAAAAAATTAAACGCTACGTGACTGTCGAAACAAGCCTACGGCGCCATTTTGGATTTATGTGTGCAGGGTCATTGTCACGTGATCTCGATAAAATCGAACAATAACCTATCCGACTGAAGTTTGCCGCGTTTCCTAACCAGTCTCCTCTACTAACTATGGTCAATTTGAGAAAGGTTAAGTTTTCATTGTTCCTGCAAAGTGACATACTTAAACATCTTTGTAGTTCGTCAGTCAAAATGTAACTTCGCAGAGCGTGGTTGTAATTTTTAACTAAGGGCTTTGTCATCCTATTTTTGGATGCAACTTTTGGATGTCTTTTCTAAATTAACCAGCTTTTATAAGCATTTGAAAAGTGAGATAGGAGTAGCAAATAAATTATCAACGATGGCAAACTTGTTACCTTGCCGGCATCTTCTTTCACGTTTCCACGTTTTTCTCGCAGACTTGGACCCTTGTATTGACGTCGTTTGCCATTATCACTGGCTGTGCAAAGCATTTGGGCCTTATGATGCTAGATGCGTTTCTGTAGAGAGCTGTCCATCATACCAAGAACCTCTCTGCTCATCAAACGGCTCAACATACGATAACGAGGGTCTGTTTCGGCAGGAAATGTGTGTTCTTCAACTTAACTACACTGTACAGCACCCTGGTAGCTGTGAAGGTTAGTTACATTTGAATAAAATCTTTGCCTTCAACGGTTTCTTTTATCGGTAAATCCGTTTCTAGACACCTGAAGAGATGACGATGATAGTGTCAATGAAAATGTCAATGTCAGTGGTACTGGCAGCATCGGTGTTCCACGTAGATCTTACTGCTGGTAGTAATGGTGGTCATTTCGACTGGTGTGTGGGTGTCGGAAATGGTGGCTGTCAGAAGTCAGTGCGGTAGAAGCAGTGTTAGAGCCGGGAGAAGTGACATAGTCCTCGTCTTCATACTGCTATCCAATGTAGGGTAATTTTGAGAAATAACTACTTTATTTTGTGGTTTCAATCATCTTATTGTTGTTGGTTGTTTGGTAATGACGCCTTGGCTGGTATAAATGGTTTAGAGTTCCATTACAAAATTAAAGTAGAAGACAGAAAATTATTCGTAGCCAAATGGTTCTGATTTTTTTTCTAGGATTTCCTTTTCAGCGCGGTCGTCGCCACATGCCGCACATCCCATCGCTTGGATATTCTCATTGCGAAGTCATTCGCCTCAGGCCATTTGTGTTCTATCCTGACAAGGCCCTCGAAGTTCAGATCACAGTCAATCATATTGACACCAGTGACAAGTCCTTCGTACACGATGCCGCTGTGTCCTGGGTTGAAAATGTCAATTACGATAGATTCACGGCATGTGTGATGGCGGCCGGTTACAACGAAAGACACTAAAATGCTAATGTGACAGTTGATTGGATAGCTTACCAAGGGGCACCAGTGGATGGAGTTGCTGACGAAGTGCGGTTATCACAATGGTGGACTGGGACGACTTGTAAATCTGTCAGTTTTCCCTTGGTTAGTAGACCAAGCTGTGTTATTACAAATGTTTTGAAAAGGAAAAAAAGTTTCTTTTCAAATTGGAGCCGTGTTCGCAGTACCGACCTAGCATTATCATTCATAAAATAAATATCATTAAAGAGTTGCTTTTTTACAGAGATTAAAATGTTGACTATAAAAGACTGTATATTGGAAGTTTTTGAACGTGATTAGTTTTCAGTTTCAGGTCTGTGTATTTTGCTTTTCGAGATTTCAGATTGAATAAAGGAGATGAACTTGTGTAACTTGAGTGTTTTAGAAGCTAATGTGCACTACCTTTTAACAGGGAAAGTTTTCTGTGATGCCATCAGTATTTGTAACGGCTGCTCATCATCACGCTGGACTGAAACGTGACGCTGCAAGTGTTTGGATTGAAGATGTCACGCAGTCCTCATTCAAAGTCTGCTTAAGGGAACTTCAGAATTATGCAGGATCTCACGAAGATGTTCACGTTGTAAGTACACATTCCAGTTACTTGCAGTCATTATCTCCAAAGAGGTGCACCACTTTTTTTTTTCTTTTATGTGTGCGTTTGTGTGTTTTGTTTTTGTTTTGGTTTGTTTGTTTTACTTTTGCGTTCTTTATTTTTCTTTGTAAATTGTAATTGTAATTGTCTATTGTAATGGCCTATTATATGGACTACCGGACTGCTTGTTGAATAAGCTGCAACAAGTACAGAATGCTTGTGCCAGACTGATTCTTAAAGAACAGAAATTTTGTCATATTACGCCCTTAATTTTTAAGTTACACTGGTTACCAATTAGATATAGAATTGAGTTTAAAATATTGTTAATTACTTTTAAGATTCTTAATTTTTTAGCCCCTTCTTATCTATCCTCTCTTATTTCCCTTAGACCCCCCTCCAAATATAATTTAAGAAATTCCAGCGATAAGCTTTTACTTAGCCATCCATCATTTAAATCGAAAGCTACACTGGGGGACCGTTCCTTTACTTGTGCTGCTCCGAAACTATGGAACGAACTACCGCTGGATATTAGGAGCGCAGGAACAGTAAATATTTTTAAAGCTAAACTTAAGACTCACCTTTTTCGTAGTGCAATTTTATAGCTTTTTTAGCCATTCTAAGTTTACTTTTAATTGTTTCTTAAAATTATTGTAAGTCTATTTTAATGGTAATTTTTAATCTTGTAATGCGCATTTGAACATTTTATGGAATTTGCGCACTATAAATTTTAATATTATTATTATTATTAAATTGTGGAGTAGTATCAAAAGGGGGTTTCTGACACATTTTGAAAATTGCCTTGATTTTCAGGTAAAATTTAAACTTTGTCCTGAAAACAACTCAATCTAAAAATGTGTCAAAACAACCATGTTTTCAAGTTAATTTTGAAAAAAATACTTCATCTTTAATCTCATTTAAAAAAGTATAACGATGAATTCAGGGCAAAATGATCGACGCATTGTTTTCAAAATTGCCTTCAAAATCAAAGCAAGTCTTTAAAATCAAATTGACGAATTGTGAGATTGCATTGAATTTCAAGAGAAAAGTGCGTTAGAATCACCGGGAAAAACTAATGAGGACAATATCTCAGAAATAATCCCAGAAACTCATGGAGGCTTATGAAGCATTTGGAACATTTTACAAATCATCGAAATCCTTCAGGAGGTAACTCAGTTTTAGATGGAACAATCTGAAGCTCCTCTCTGACGAACCCTCGCTTTTGTCCGTCTTTTAGATAGTAGAGAACAGGCTCTCTTTCATCCAAAAATACTTTTCGATATTGAAGACCTTCAGAGACCATATTGGAACTGTTGCTCGTCTTTGACTACCTTCTAACTCACCAGCAGCATAGAGGTATCTCACGTTTTTTGAAGAGTCGAGTCTCTTTTCTTTAAAGCCAACAGGTCTTGAATAAGAAGTTGAACTCTTTGCGTCAACCGCCTTTTCTTTGATTGCGTCAATTAGTTTCTTTCCAGTCAATCTTGTCTCCTCACTATTCAATGCTGAAACAACTTCTGGAAGCCTTTTCACCCATTCTGTTGATCTCTTTTTGTCTTCGAAGTTTATCTCTTGGCCGGATTGGAAAGTAAAAAGACGCTCACTCAAAGTTCGATTAAATCGCCCAACTATCCCTTGATCTCTATGAACGTTTACATTTCCTCTTCTTATTCTCACATCATGCTTTGCCATCTCTTTAGTCGTTTCACCCATAAATTCACGTCCAGGATCAACCTGAGGAACGCCATCTCAACGGTAATCTCTTGTAGTTTTTCTAGAAAGCCTTTGAGACCTTAGAAGAGTCTTTTGAGGTGAGAGGTTCAGCAGCCTTGAATCTGCTCGCAACATCGACCACTGCATATTTATAGACCTTTCTTCCTCTAGGAAGTCTGTCATGAGGAAGGAAAATAACATCAGCTTGATGAACTGTGTTTGGAGATTCAACGTGAAAAATTGGTCGAGGGATATGCTTTGGGGCAAGCAAATAAATCTGCCAGATGGCCTGCTTCATCAGCCAAAGCCTTGCAACATCTTCAGGAACTCCAGCTTCCTTTATCAACTTCTTCACTGCATCTAATCCCTTCCAAAATCCTTTCGGGCTATAGTAAACTCTTGAAAGTTTTTTTTTTCCATTTTCTATTGCGATCTCAAAAAACGACTTGCTGCCAATCCCAAAGCCAAAGCCATTCTTCCGACGTAGATCTTTTCACCTTCTTTGGGTTGTGTGCTCGGCTTGTAGAAGGTAGAAAAATGTGGCTCTTCTACATCAAGCTCTTCATTATGTGCCTTGTTGTAAGGCTTTAAAGCATAATCTGTATCAACAAAATTTTGTTTTCCCTATTTTTTGATTCGATCGTTTTCTGCAATCCAATCGCGGAGCTTTGTTAGACTGTCAGTGTCTATGAAAAGAAGCTTGGCACAATCTCCACATTTCTCTTTGATGTAGTTATAATGGAAGTCATACATCAAAGTCTTGCTGATATCAAGAGGAGCCATTCCACAGTAAACTGGCTTGTCAAACCTTATTGATGTTCTCCCCATATGGATTGCAATGAGATTTTCGTCAAATAGTATGCGGTGCTCAAAGTTTGGTTTTGCTGAAAGCTTGTTTGCTTTCTTTCGATTGTTGACTAACCTCGCATCAACTCGATTCCTGATGTTTTCCATTGTTTGTCCAAAGACAGAGTTATTCATCAACTTGAAGAAATCCTTTTCAAATTCGTTCTTTGCACTCGCGCGCAGGTTTGTGTTGAGCTCGATATAACTTTTCAGCCAGGGTTCTTCTTCAAGTTTGATTCCTCTGTGAATATTTTTCAACCTTAAACCCTACGCAAGATTTGAGATTCTTGAGCTCGATATAACTTTTCAGCCAGGATTCTTCTCCAAATTTGATTCCTCTGTGAATATTTTTCAACCATAAACCCAACGCAAGGTTTGAGATTCTTGTGATGAATGATATATCTCTCCTTATCATTCATATTTGGCACAAGTCTCTCGACTTGGGCTCTTCCCGCGCTTTGCGCATTGTTGATCATAACCCTCTCTGGAGCAAGAGGATAGTCGTTGTGAAGATCATGAAGCTCTTTTGGATATTTATGATGAACCTCAAGGATGCACAGAATGTTTCTCCACTTTTTAATCTCTGCTTGTATCATCCATTTGAAACATAAGACAGGAAGAGGCTTGCACATTGCGCATTCATAACGATTGTTCGCATCTAGATAAGTCAGATATTTTGATGGCTTTTCTCTGTCAAACTTTTCTCCCATGTATTTGTTGTTTGCCCTTGCGTAGCGATTTGAGATCATAGAGATTCCTTCACGAATTCCTTTCACAAACATCACAAGCATGTCTGGATCACTCAGTAGCTCAACCTCAACGTTTGTCACATTCAATGCTGCAACCTAAGCCAATCCAGGAGCAGTGTAATACCAAGCAGGGCCGAGACTGTAGTTCTCAAGACAGACGTTTCAGAACTCCTCAAACACAAGATCATGATAATCACCCAAGGTCCAAGACCGACCTTCGGCCACGTTCTTCACTTTGAACTTATTCCAGATATTCTTTGAGGGCTCATAATCTTCATGAGATATATCACAGTCATTCAGCTTTGAATAAAAACTCTCTTTTTGGTGGAATCTCTGTTTCTCTGAACTTTTCAATGCTGCTCATGTAATCATATGGATACATACCTTTTCTTAAAACCAACTCGATTTTGTCCTTGAAAACCTCTCTAGTCTTTTTCAGCTTCCAAATGGTCGCAATTGACAAGGTAGTTATTAAATGATGATAACCTTTTGTCGAACTTTGACTGCTTTACATATTTATTACCCAAACTAATATTTTAAAGCAAAGTTCAGAGAAATATTCACAAGAATGAAAATTCAACACAGCTCAGGCGCAAAATCAAAGAGATGGCTTGCGGGGCCGAATATAAGCTACTGGTTTCAACAACTCACTTTGCAGCGTGGTGCGCTATTTCAGGCTGTGGAATCTCTCGTGAATTGCTTGACATGGTTCCAGATCAGATCAAGTCGTTTCTGCGGTTTCAAATTTATATCGCAGTCAGAAGGATTCTTTTAGAGATGGGTGGAATACAGAGTGAATCGGCTCTCCCAGCGACCCAACGCTCAGTCAGACAAATAATAACTACGACAAGTTATCGTTCAAAAGATTGTGTTCAGAATTTGGAATTTCTCCAAGCACAGACTTCCGCTTCACAGAAGAAGATTGTCATAGTCTCGGATCTCTTTTCATTTATGTCACTAATACTGGACCTATGGCAACTGGCATCCCATATCCGGGTGATAACAAGTTCAGAGATGAAGGTGGAAAAGCAATAAAAGGCAGTTTGATTTATTTCATAAGGAATGACAACATTAAAGTTGAAAAACAGTTCGACTTTTTCATGACAGATAATTCAGAAGGCCTGACGCAAGCCGGGCTGGGGAGACTAATTCAGTCGGTCGAGGCATTTGTTTATTTAATTCTCGGTTCACAAGTAAATGTCAGATCATCCATCTTTGGTTCATCAGGAAGCGCAAACAAGCCTCTGCGTGAGTTTATTGTTTTGGTCGAGGATGCGATCAGAATGAGAGACATCTCGAAGAGCGTACAGAGATTTTAGCTTCCGATTGATGAGGCGAACGTCAGACTTGATCTTGCAATCTCACCAGGTAATTGGCTTATGCCCTCAAATATTCTTCTGAACACACAAAGCGCAGTCGGGTATAATAACAAGCTGAAGAAGGCAAGTTTCGACATGAAATTTGGAGTCAATAAATCAGTTAATTTGGATTTGAAATCAGTCGGAGTTAAGCAAATAAACGGGGGCTCATCATCAAAAATGAAGAGACCTACTTCTCAACTGTCAAATCAGAAGACCGCGAGCGAAGCTCAGAACACAGATCCAAATGAAACTCTTGTGAAGACGAAAGCGTCGAGTGACAACGAGACAAATAATGATTAAATTAAAGACGGATTGATCTCAGTCGAACTGGTCTCAGCCCTCCTGATTCATCGCCTTTTGTTTTGAAATCGCTCAACCATAAATATTGCAACACCCATTATTAGAGTCCAGGCATTTTCTCTAAGAAAGTTGATCACTGACCCAGCAACTCTAAAACCGAAGCTGACTATTGCACCAACGAGACCTGGTAAAATTCCCGCGATTTTTTTTCCAAGAGTCCTAAGCCCGTTACCCACCCCTAAGGCCTATTTTTAGTGGGCTCACAGTCACTCCAACCGTTGTTCCAACTGCCAAAACAACAGCTGAGACTGTAAAACTATACTTCTTGAAGATGTTTATCAATCTCTCGCGGAGTGATAATCTTTCTCCAAGACTCTTTTTCATTCTCAAGGGCATCAATCCGCTCTTGATTTTCAGCTATCCTTTCTCTTGCTTGTTCTCGTATGGTAGGGTGTTCATTTTCATCACCAGAAATCTCTTGATCATCTCGAATGGACTGTTCCTTCTCTTCAATTTCTTTATCCTTCTGAGCGATCAAAACTTCTCGCAGTGGACCAAGTGAAGTTTTAATTTGTTTTGGGAGACTAGGATTCAACCTCTCTCTATTTGGGCCCCTTTCTTCAGTAGACAAAGGATCTACCCTCTTGCCTTGACCAAACATTTTCACCTGCCACCTTCGTTTCTTACTGTAAGAAACCTCAAGTTCTGAAGCTTTTGCCTCCGGAAAAATACTAGTAAGTGATCCCAATGCATTCTCATTTAAAGTTCAAACTTGCGAACCAAAAATATCACCCTCAATGAAAGATGTCTCAGGCGTTTTTGAACACTATTCTTGCCCCCTTTTCATTGTCGTCATTGGAATTTCTTCGCCTGAGGGTCCTGGAGTTGAATTCTCATCTGGTTGAGAAGGTGTTGTTGTATCTCCATCATCTTCATCGTCATCTTCATTATCATGAGTATGCTCTACTAGAGGATCAGCATCTCCAGAATCTGCAATTTTTAAAATATTTATTATGTTACGTGCACGAATGACCAACAGATGTCTGCTATTAAAACATCTATAGAAAATAGACATCCGAGTACGATATAAGGCACGCTACAAAAATGTAACAACAAGCAGTTACCCATTTTAACTATTATTTAATTGGTTTTACACTGCTTAATTTACTTAGGTTCAAATTAAGTTAAGCAGTTCGTAAACCAGGCTTACAATCCTTTATGCCGTAGAAATATTCATCGTCTTGATCAACTTCGAACTCCAACTTCCGCCGACTGAAGACCACAACGCGTGGCTTTCTTGATTCATGGTATTATTTCCGCATACACAAAATTTTCCGGAGGACTTCATAGTGAACTGTGTATTCTTTATCTTTTTTCCTTCTCGGCTATCGTCTTTTTCTTCTCCTCCTTCTCTCCGGATATGGAAAAGTCATAGCCTCGTCACATCATAGCTTGCACAAGTTCATTCAGCCGGCCACGAGGGCAAGCCCTCGGGCAAATGTTTTTTTGTACTTCTCACACGCCAGCTTTCATACATATAGTTTAGGTATCTATAATGTTCTTTTACTATTTACAGCGCATTACAAGTATTTTTGGAAACTGCTGAGTCACATGAAAGAGGTTTCTGGAATGTTACAAACTAAAGCCAATTCTAGAAAGGTCTGGGATTGCCTGACAGATTCAGTGAAAATAATTCGGTCCTCGTTACAAGTATTGGTTCAAACGCATTTTGAGATTGTCTTGAAAATCAATGCAATCTCAAAATTCGTCAATTTTGCTTTGATTTTGAAGGAAACAAATGATGCGTCAATCATTTTGCCTTGAAATCATCGTTGTGCTTTTTTTAAGTAAGATTAAAAATTAAAGTAATTTTTTCCCTTGCTTACCATATGCATAGAGTCTCCTGTAGCTCAGTGGTTAGAGCATCCGACTAGATCACGGAGGGTCGTGGGTTCAAATCCCATCTGGAAACTCGAGTTTTAAAAGAAACTGTTTATTTCATCTTTACATTTTTCAAAACTGCCTTTAAAACATGATTATTTTGACACATTTTTAGATTGCCTTGTTTTTAAGGCTATTTTTGAATTTATTCTTAGAAATGAGGCAATTTTCAAAATGCGTCAGAAACCCCCTTTGAATACTACTTGTGGTTAATTTGCCATTCTCTTTTTATCAAGTGGTCTTATTTTTCAGGAACAAGGCTAAAGGTCGGTGAGCTACACTTGGACAGATTAACACAAAATTAAGTGATAACGAATGATTTTTAATTTCATGTTTTAGAAATGGCTGGCATTCTCATCTCTGCACAAGCCTCTCTTCTCTGAACACAAGTCGGTTTATTTTGCTAATTCTCAGTCGCCACCTGCTGATCACAACCGTGCTTATTGCAAGGTACAGCTGAGCTAAAAAAGTTTGTCCAATACCAATGCATTTTTTCCCATAAAAATATCCTTTTCGTTCTCGCCGTCAAAAGCAGGTCCCAGAACGGGTTGTGTTATTGTCTTTACTTGTGAATTGAACCGTAATGAAAAAAAAAATCGTTCTTCAGTGGGTCAGTGTAAAACTGCCACATGGAGTCTTTATTTGAAAATCAGAAGAAAACAAACAAACTAACAGACCTACAAAGAAACAAAGCATAACCAGCAGGATTTAAGTTGTCCCTCCTTCGCAAAGTTAAGTTAATTTTGAACTGGATTCGATCTGCTCTTTACATAGGATGTCTCCTTTAATCAGAAGTTCAACAGCACCCCGAATGTGTTTGTTTCTGCAAATCATTCAACCAGTGGTGGAAATCTGCAACCGATACATAATGGGATAACAGCTTGGGTTGAGGTAGCGTCGATTACTCATCATCCTAAAGTGTCAATTTTTTCCCGTTTTCCCCTTTCTTTTTGCCACGGGAAATCTGATATCTAACTTTGAAGCCACACCTGAGTTTCAGCAGATGTTAATGGTATTTTTCTCTTCAATTTTCTGTTTATTACACTCTTTGCCATTTGTTTCGTTCGCTAGCTCTACGATATGTAATGGAAATTTCCCTCTCATTGTACTGCATTTCATTCCTTTTCAAATAATATTTAGTTGAGATTAACTCTTTTATTTTTGATGTTATTATTTTTCTTTCATTTTTTTGTTTAGTTCATCAATGAGACAGGATTCAGAGTTTGTCTAAAAGAGTTGTACGAGATAAAGTATGACCCACTATCAGTGTCATACACTGTTTTGTCAGGTGAGAGTATGTTTGGCCCTGAAAGTACAGAGGGATGTTTATCACAACAGAGGTTATTTTCTCTGAAACACATTATTTTAAAAAGTACCTTTGGTTTTAACTGACCACCTAAAGTATATCTGGATTCCATTGGTTTTCCTTTGCTTTGCCTTTTTGTTCTTGTTTTGGTTTTGCTTTGTTTTCTGCTTTGCTCTGTCATTAGCCATAGAGAAATTGTACTACCGGTTATGAGCAAACCAACGTATAACTACAGCATATACGGTATAGATCCATACGCGTGTTGACTTTGATGCGGGCGCGTATTGTGCACTTTCATACAGATATATGCCAAACAGGGTGGAGTTATTTCGACGGCTACTGCTACTTCACAAGCCCCGCATGCACACCATGGCTTACCGCTGAGTCTAACTGCTCTGCAATGGGCTCCCAGTTGGTGACTGTGCACAACCAAGAAGAAAATGTTTACGTTCAGCATCGACATAACGGTGGAAGATCTTGGATTGGACTCAATGATCGGAGTGTGGAAGGATCATTTGTTTGGAAAAATAAAGAAATAAGCAAATTTAGATTCCGGGCTCCGCAACAACCAAATGACTGGAACAACCAAGACTGCGTGCACACTCTTGGTGCAAAGCATGGGTACGCTTGGAATGACGTGCCATGCAAAAATTGCTTAAATTTTACGTGCTTTACAGGTAATGAATTTATTGTCTCGCAAGTAGTTATTGTTTTTGAATAACACCCTGAGTAGTTATTGAAACTGAGGTGACCTTGATAAATGGAAACATGCTATTTCTTTTTCAATCCAGACTTTTTTCTTTACTTGATGGGTACTTCTAGTTATTGGACGTCCCTAAAGATCTCAGTCGCCAAGCTTTTTAATTTTTCCTTGCTGTGGTAAGATAATCCCTCCCACCAACAAATACAGATCTTTTCGGCATTTTTTATGATATGGTATAGGCATAGACTTAAATTGTTATACGTTGATTGTGGCAGACTTTGACGAATGCTCTACACACACTGACAACTGCGCAGACAACGCAGATTGTACGAATACCGTGGGGTCGTACACCTGTACCTGTAGAGCTGGGTATTCTGGTGATGGAAGAACATGCAATGGTATGACCAACTTTAAACTCTTGAAAGTAGAGAAAATGTACCATTTAGCCTCTCTTATTTGTTATTGACACGGTTGTACCGTTTCTTGGATGCTTAAAATGTTTTATTTTTGTTATGTTATTCAGTGCTAATTCAATACAAGTATGGATTAACATCCTTAAGTTGGTATTAGATTTACCAATTACCCTTATTCAGACAAGAGATTCTCGAAGAGCTGAAGAGCGAGGTTAGGGGCTTTAACTGTCCTCTTAAATTTACAAAACTCCTGAGGCTATGGCCACCAAACAAGAAAATAATCGTTTATATTCTCTTGCCACCAGATTGATCGCAGTTCCAGTAAATTTTAATTAAAAAGTCTATATACAAAAAGTGGGGTTTTGCATGCGATTTGTACTTTTCGTGCATCGTATTACGCAACGAATCACATGGCTGATATATGACAGCCGTATCATAAAACTTCAACTTCTTCCCCAGTACATTTTTCTTCGGTGCCCGAGTAAACGTTATTCATTAGGTTTAATCGTTAATTGAAATAAATAATTTTCTGACTTATGGAGGATAGCAAGTAATCAAAGAACAATTTTTTTTTTTATAAGATATTTCAAAAGCCACTTTGGCTCGCTTCTCTGACTCTTTTTGTTGTGGAGTTTCAGGGGGGGGGGGGGGGTTCGCTTTGTGGCCTAAGGGGCACCAAAAATTCATCCCTCTGAATGGCATTTTGAAAGTGTTATAAAACTCCATTGGTAAACTGCGCTGCCAAATGAATTTGACCATGGACTCTTTGATAAAACAGTTTTTACTTCAGAAATGTAAATTTGTTCTCAAGTGACTAGACAGAGAGGGGCAAGGGGCTAAAGGTAGGTCACATTTGAGGTCAAAATTACTAACCAAAGTTGCCATTTTTCGGAAAAACCATCACATCCTTCTTGCATAACTTTCATACCAAAATCCTGTATACACTTTAGTGACCCATTTATTAAAATAATTGAGATTAATTTGGCTAATTAAGGTTTGTTAAGTTTTTGGCAAAAACTCTCCATGCCCCTCTAAGGCCAAGCATAATAGAATTTTGAGCATAGTTCATGCTATAAATAGACCAACGTCTTGACATAAAGCCTTTATTTGGTATTTGTTCAGTGAAAATGAAACATTAAAGCCAAATCGATGTCATTATCTAGAAATACCTCGTCTCATAGATTATAATTGCTCTAAGAAAGCCTCTGATTAGCCCTGTAAACACCCAATGGTTTAAGAAAATAAAGGTAATTTTTTCCTATGAAAACCCTGCACAAGTCATAGAGCACAAATGTTGACGTTCTTTTCTAGATATTGCAATATTTTTTAAAGGCGATTGAATTTTCTCTGATCTATGTTTGTTAGACCATATAGCCATACATATTATACTGAAAGCATGCAAAGTCTTCATATTTTATCAGGCCGTTTTTTAATTGAAGATAAGGAGAGGTTTTGAGGTAACAAAATATCAAGTATTCAACGAAATATGGTGTTCGGAAATTGTTATTCCTCAGTTGGTAGTGTTTGCAAATACATGATTCAGAGTTATGCTCGCTTTGATATAGGATTCTGTCATTCCATTCTATTTATTTCTTTTCTTTTCGGTTATTTATTTTAATATGTTGGTGCTTTTAATGTCCGCAGACATTGATGAGTGTACTAGTGGTTCTCACGACTGTCATCAACATGCGTCATGTACCAATACTGTTGGGTCTTACAGCTGCTCTTGTAACAGCCTCTATACAGGAAATGGAAAGACGTGCAGGTATTCTGCCTCAGGTAAAGAGTGTCCTTTGCGAGACGATAAACCAACAACTAGTTCGATTCACGGCCACACCACTTCACTTGAAGTGACCAATAGATGGAAAATGAACGGGAGAGATAGTTTATTACCATAAACGATAGGTGGTAAAAAAAAAAACACAGCAACAACAAGAAGAGAGAGGAAGGAGAAGGAGGGAGGGAGGAAAAGAGGAGGGGAGAGACGGGGGCTGGGAGGGAGAGAGAGGGACGGAGGGAGAGAGAGGGAGGGAGAGAGAGGGAGGGAGTGAGAGAGAGAGAGGGAGAGGGTGAGGGAGGGAGAGAGAGAGACGGAGATAAAGATATTATAGTGGTAATTGAAGAGCAGTAAGTAGTTTAGGGAGCGATGAAACAACTGCTTGGCCGTATTTTTCACAATGAATGATTAAGAAGTAAATAGTAACATAATAATCTAACTAGAGAAAGGTCTAGGCAAAGGACGACGTACCGCTAAGTTTCTCCCGCAATGGAGAAGAAAAATCAAGAGACCCGCCCAGATAAATGTGCTTGCGATTAGCTTGAGACCTACTTTATCCTACATGTCCACAACCTGTAAAGAATGGAGATGTTTCCATCCCTTTCCCTTCCTTTGTTTTTTTTTTGTTTTTTGTCTTTTTTTTTGCAAACAAGAATGCTACACTCCGACTATGGTCAATTTTCCGCTTGGAGACAGTACTCCTTTTTTGTCCTCATGGGACATGGGCTCAACTTGTATTTTTTTGAACTTCTGCATTTGAGAAAATGAGGATAATATATAGACGATTATAGAATAAGGATTGTACTCATACATGTTTTAGAGAGAGTATTTTTTAAAGCTTGTTCAATTCAAATGTTTGACCTGATTGGTATAGCAAATCAAATGACACACCACCGAACAATTCGCAACCGGCAGTTACCTTAAATGCCGACTTAAACTCTCTTACGGAGTAAGGCTAACAAAATTTAGCTATGAGAGGGAGGGAGGGAGAGAGGGAGGGAGGGAGGGAGAGAGGGAGGGAGGGAGAGAGGGAGGGAGGGAGAGATTTTAGATGTTTTAGATGTTTTAGATGTTTTAAAACTTGTTCAATTCAAATGTTTGACCCTACTGGTATAGCAAATCAAATGACACACCACCGAACAATTCGCAACCGGCAATTACCTTAAATGCCGACTTAAACTATCTTGCGGAGTAAGGCTTACAAAACTCAGCTATGTAAGAGATATAAGCACTTAACACTAAATAACTTTGTAGGCTTTAGTTCGTTAATGAAACGATGAAATATCTTACAGCTTGAATTCCTCTATCGTAGAGTTGATCAAGCAATAAAGAAGGGAGATAAATGGGAGGAGAATAGGAATAGTCGTTGTCCAAGAAAATTTTGTCGTTGCCAAAAGACAGAGAGTATCTTTGTTTGAGTTTTGCCATCTTCAATTTGTTGGCCTGAGTGGTAGACTGGCCTTCATATTATTTAACAGATTGCTCTTTGCCATTCCTTAGAATGTCAAAACTTCCAGAGCCTGACAAGTATCACCAGGCGGGTGACCTACAACCATGCCAATTCTAATTGTGACAATCGTTTCTATGGCTGGTATCGCTTTCAAGGTTCAGCAGGAACCAGAATGGCCACTTCGTGTCCGCCTACACACAGATGTGACACGTATGCAACCGGTTGGTTAAATGGTGGACACCCATCAGTGTCTGATGGTCAGGTCAGTAGACTGGCCTGCTTTCACTACAACTCAAACTGCTGCCATTGGTCACACTACATCAAAGTGAGAAACTGTGGCGCTTTCTACGTTTATCACATTACTGGTACACCAAATGGTTATTGTCAGCTTCGTTACTGCAGCACCTCTTAATACTTATCGTGCTCAAACCTCTATATCACTAAAGTAAAAACTACATGTAAGCCTAAGATCACCGAGCTGATAATAAAACGTATCCCGACTTACTCCTGCCTGACTTTACTTCTTCTCAAAAAGGAAATAAATGGTTCTTAGAGATACAGTGGTGTATTTTTTCTTCTCGGTTTGTTATGAAGGGTCGGGGCGGGGGAGGTATGAACAGAGTGATAAAGAAACAAAGTCAATGATAAAGATTTTTGGCTTTTGTTCACACAAGTCATTATCTTTTTATAAAATTAAAATCGAAAACCACACGGCATCGTGAGCTCTTACGGGCAAGGCTTTCCTTTCGGCTAGGGGGAAGAGGGTGGAGTCTTCAATACATTTAACAGGAAAACAACATTTGCACATGGAGTTGAGATCGGTGCGCCGCAGAAAGAGATATTATATGAGTTGGACAGAGATATTTTTTCTATGGGTAAATTTGACATGTGAGTCAACATATTTCACATGCACACATGGAAAGCGGCTATGATATCAAATGTTGCTGGAGTAAATAGGATTAGAGCCTTAGTGACTGTTCCGACGTTTCTTTGACACCTTATACGTGACTTTTTTATACATCACGAAACATCGTATATTTAGTGCATGGAGCTGGTGCTTTTCTGGCCAAAGGGAGAGAAAAGCTCACTGTTTAAGAGGGGGAAGGGGGAATAGGAGAGGAGTTCTTTTGCTGATTATTTCCCATTAACAATTAGCCCTTTATGATTGGTTTCTTGTCCAATCTTTACTCAGAAGTCTGGGGATAAGTGCATCATAACTTGATTATTATCTTCGGTGAAAATATCATACTTCCCTTTTTTTCTGAGAACCGCTTCAAATTAGCGCTGGTGTTGCCTTGGATGCTATTTAACATTAAACGCAAAGAACGTAAAGACAGCAGAGTGACAATAACTCTCAAAAAAGAAACAACAACTTTGAGTTTAAATTTACAAGACATGTTTCGACATTCTCATGTCATCTTCAGTTGCAAATGAGCATTTAACTGTTGTACATTTGAATTTAAATTAGGGTACGTTACAAACTACGTGTCAGTGCTTACGTTACATTTGAATGTTAAAAACGCCAAAGATGTAAATAGCGCGCGCTTGACTAGATCAAAAAATAAATAGATAAATAAAAAAAAAATTAATAAATGTAATGATAATAAAAATAAATTAAAAGACCAAGGAACAACATCAATAAAAGGAAAGAGACAACTCTAGATGTTTCAATTGCTGATTAAGGATAGGTTTTTCCCACTTAATATGCAATGCCTCTTTGATCTTAACTTGGTATTTTGAAGGGGCAGAATCTAAGATCGTGAAACATTCAGTATCACAAGAGTCAAGACAGGCCCTTGATGACTGCAGGTGCTTGTAAATATGCCAAGTTTTGTCCGACAAGAGGTGCTCACGAACTCGTGTACAAATGTGGCGAGTGGTCTCACCAATATAACTGACATTACAGCCAGCACATGAAAATTTATATATGACACGCGAACGTAGACCCAACGGTACTGAATCTTTCACACTGAACATGTTTCTGAGTTTAAACAGGATGAAAACTCTTAGAGTCGGTGAAGGGAAATTTCTCCATCGCCACATTCTGGGAACCATAACACATGTGAAAAAGAGGCAAGCAAAGGAATGAAAAAAGAAAAAAATATTTATATATACATGTATTTTCTTTTCAAATATTTATTCTATTTAAGTATGATTACTTGGGGTGTAAAGGATCAGGGTTTCCCTCGTATACAGGATTTTTTTTCATTGAAATTAGCCTGTATCCGTAATTGGATCCTCGTTTGTGATCCTCTAAGTTGACGTCGGTCGTGTATCTTTAATAGATCCTTAGTCGGGTTTCATATGGGGTTATGGGCTTCCCCTGCCCGGTCACCTTGAAAAGTTAAATTTCCCGGGAGACCACGTCTCCGATCACGTAAATCACATCTTTGATTGCCGTGTTGCCAGCATGGTTGTCCCGATAGTGTAGTGGTCATCACACCTGACTAGTAACAGGAGGGACGTGGGTTCAAATCCCGCTCAGGGCAAATTTTCTTTTCAAACATTTATTCTATATATATACAGTAGCAAATGGACTACTCAAGTTACGCACATATGGATTTTAATACAGCCCGTTTCGTAGACCAACAAAAGTTGATCCACTCATCAGTTAAACTCCATACACACTCAGAAATTCCTAATCATCTGCCACCCAGACCTATCAACACTCAACAAGCGTAACGAGCTGTCTCTTCCTGCCGACACAGAAACAATTAACTCATTCAACAACAGCTGACTTGACACTTTTCACACTGCATAAACCATGTTAATTAGCGATTAGTGTAACACATAAGCGATGGTATCGCATTATTCTGCCATTAAAATCCCCTGATGAGTGGAATACAAAGCCTCATTTAGTTGGAACCAATCGATACTCGCTTGTCTTGAAAGGTCATCCACAGCTTCTTGGAGTTTGCTCTCACTGCCCTTAGTAACTATTTCGGAACAAGATGTGTTGTCCACATATTTCCACAAGTCAGCTGCTATATAATCAGGTATATAATGGAATATCATACGATCGAAAAAACTGTCGCAATCTCGATCACAATCACGATTGTGAGGCCCCTAGTGTTCTCTTGCCATATCCTAAATTGACACCATTTGAATAAGAAAAAATTGTCACAACTGAAACAAAATAGTGATATTTTATTTGTCTCACTAAGGTTTTCCTAAAGGACACTTTCTCGTAAAGTTGTAAAGAGTGGCCCATATTTTTATGGACAAAGATTGAAACTCTGATGATCTGTTTTTCTCTTATTTTCTCTTGCTAAAAATGTTACGTAAGAACGCAAAAACTGTTCAAAGTTTCAGTCGCCGTCTAGGGTAGTTTTCCAAGCATGTGCTAATGGCATAGAACATTCGTTTTAAAGGTTATTTGTGTGTCGGGAAAGAGCTTACAACTTATGATAGACATCTGATATCAGCAGAGATAAACTCTCACTTCTGACCTTAAAACGGAAGGATATCATTTAGCGGTGAATCCACTAACTACTCTTTCACTCCCTAAACATTTTGTTAAGTTTACCTGGGTTAAGTTGAAAAGCGTGAAAATGTTGACGAACGCTATGTACGAGGGCGACAGAAAACCAAATATTCACGTGATCCCCAAAGGAATCATCACCACGCATGCCCTGACACCAAGCCGATCATAAAATCATGGAAAATCAAGATAGTTTGCTTTTCTTTTGTTCTAAGTCGGCATTATTCGCACAAGGAAGCAAAGCAGGAGGCGAAAGAGCTAAATATATCTCCCTCAGGTGCCGCTAATAATAATTGAAATTCATATAGCGCAAATTCCATATACATGATCAAATGCGCTTTACAAGAAAATAAAGAAAATGTAGGATTAAAAAAATATATATATATATATGTAAAATTACAATTTTCCTTTATGAGATAAGAAAATAAAAAACACTAACCAAGTGAGATAGAATATTAAAAAGCACTACGCCATTGAGATGGAAGATTAAAAGCCCAGGTAAAAAGGTAGGTCTTAAGATTACGTTTAAAACTAGAGAAGGAGTGAAGGCCAGTGACGTTACTTGGTAAGTCATTCCAGAGACGTGCTGCAGCATAGGAGAATGCCCTCGCTCCCAATGTGGGTAACATCTTACCACTTGGGACCTTGAGCAGAAGTTTTTGATTAAACCTTAGCTCATAGTTAGTGGGAATTTTAAAGCTAATAAGCTTACAAATATAGCCGGGTGCCATACCGTGCATTGCTTTAAAACACAATAAAAGAATCTTAAATTCTAGACGGTACCTAATTGGTAACCAGTGAGCTGGCATAACAGTGGTGTAATAGCTAAACTTAGGTTGTTTAAAGATTAGCCTAGCGGCTGCATTTTGAACCCTTTATAACTTGTCAATTTGTAATTGAGGTGTACCATAAAGCAAGCTGTTACAGTAATCCAATCTGCTGGTAATAAAAGCGTGGATCAAAGTCTTTGTAGAGTTTGGCGATAAGTACTTCCTAGTTCGCCAGATACTATGAATATAATAAAATAATACATTGCAAACATTGTTTATATGAACATTCATAGATAGTTTGTCGTGAAGAAAAGTACCAAGGTTTTTGACAACAGACGATCTTTCAACCTGGGAACTTCCAACAGTAATCAAAGAGATGTTAATTTTTGACAGTTGTTGCCGGGTCCCCAGAATAATAAACTCCATTTTTTCATCGTTGAGGAGTTTATTATGATCCATCCATAGGCGGATATCATCTATGCAATTTTGCATCATGATAATAGCGTCTTGATGGCTCGTCACTTTATCGGGCTTAAAAGAAAGGTTTAGTTGTGAATCATCTGCATAACAGTTAGCTTCCGTGAGATGTCGTTGGACAATTTTAAAATACGTCGAAGAATAAATTACGTACAATAAAGGACCAAGACAGGAACCTTGCGGAACGCCCCAGTCCAGATCGAAACTATCAGATAAGGTACCACAGATGGAAATGCGTTGTCGACGTGCCGTCAGATAAGAAGAGAACCATTCAAGTGGTGTACCAGTAATTCCAAACGAAAATTGAAGCCTACGTACAAGTACATTGTAATCAACCGTGTCGAAAGCGGCACTTAAGTCTAATAACACGAGAAGGACTGTTTGCTGAGAATTCATGTCAAGTAGAATACCGTTTGTCACTTTTAGAAGAGCTGTTTCTGTGCTGTGGTTCCTCCACTAGGCAGATTGTAGAGACGGATCAAGATCGTTCCTCTTCATATGATTATCAACTTGTAGAAACACAGCTCGTTCGGTTACTTTTGAGATGAACGAAAGATTACTCACGGGCCGGTAATTCTTATAAAAAAGATGAAGATTAGCTTTTTTCAAAATTGGCAGAGCAAGAGCTTCTTTCCATACTGGAGGAAAATAACCGCTTTGAAGTGAAAGATTGATTATTTTAGTTATTATAACTGGTAAAAGAACATCGATAGACTTAACAAGTAAAGGTGTCGGAATTGGATCGAGAGCTCATCACTTCCTGGCCATTCCCATGATGATGTTGTAAACCTCGCTTTGTGTGAGAGGTTCAAAACATCTAAATGACGACGAAGATAAATGTGAGTTCTCTGATGGCTGAAATACCAAAGTGATTTTTTCACTGTTTTGGTCTTTCGCTTGCTTCATGGTTGTCATTTCATTGATAACTCACCCCGGTAGAAATGCGTTCAACTGGAAAAAAAAATTATAATCTGATTAAAAAAAAAAATGATATGGAGTTAAAGCAAAGTATGCACTTGAGCTAGGTGGTTCGAGCAGAAAAAGTAAAATGACACTAAAAGTTAAATCCTTCCCCCTTCTTGTCATTCCATCAAGTTTCTCTGACAATTAATCTGTACAGATTTCTACACCTTAGTGAAGAGGGATAGAAGCACTGTGAACGCAAAATGTCTCACTTTACAACACAAAACAATGCACCGATAAAGTCTGGAACAAGACCTTCCCGGCCTGAAGTCCAGCGAAAGAAATCTTAAGAGCCACTGACCATAAGTATTGAGAATCCGCCGACAGTTGCAGAGTTTCGTAATTCATTTAGTTTTTTCTAAAGGACCCTTTTAATGAACCTTTTTCGAAAATTATAACAAAAAGTTCTATAAGGTTTTTTTTTTTTTTTTTGTCCTAGATATCGAATAGTTCAAAATACGCCTAGATAGACTTTGTCCGCCCACCGTAAAGCAATGAAAGATTAATCGACTTCGGCAGTTTCGTAGGCTACAACGGGATGCGATCCCACTTTTAAACTTTATCTGCTGGAAGATGGTCCTTTTCTCTCTTGGAAAATATAAATTTCTGGTTGTTACGTTTAAGTCTGAATAGGGACCCGTTGAGATAGAGTACATCCCGTCTTTTTCGCAGAGGTAAAATAAGGGTCAACTTCAGTGGCCCATGCAGAGGTCTGCCATATATAATTTCCAGATCATTAACATACACCACCTGAAGATTTATTTTTACATTTGAACTCCTTCGCTGAATAGCTCTCACGACCCATTTAAAGACCTTTAAAAATATCTGGTATGATATCTTTACAAATCAAAACATATATCATCTTAAAGGTTCATCTTTTTAGTTTAATTTCTCAAAGTTTCTTTCTTGGCCCGCCATAGGCAATGCGTCCAGCTTCAAAAGAGTTCGGGGCTAGATGAAAAAAAAAAATGTGATGCGATCCGTTGAACGACTGTCACGCAAGAGGTCATATATTTGGTACATTCCTGGCCAAGCTACGTTACTGCGGCGCATTTAATTTTATGTAGTAAAATCAGGAATCGAAATCACTTTGTCGCAGTTCAAAATTAGTAGACATTAGAAACAAATTATTTATCGATGCCTGAATATAATTACATACACCTTAAAATTAAATTCTGATAGACTATTAGATGTTTTCATTAGACAGGGAGGAGTGAGAGGAAGCCTAACCTCTTCGTACAAATTTCTTTTTCTTTTCTAGAAATGGAGATATAATCAAAGTGCCTCATGGTTTCTTATGAAGGAATAACGACGATAAGTAGATAAATAAAATAATGAATAGACTAAATGAAACATCTGAGGAAGATTTTCTTTCACGGTGATGAAGTTCTAACCATTTCTAATGGATACTCATTGGTGAGCAGGTTTAAGTTTGAAAACAAAAAATGTTTTTTCCTTCTGAGAAACCCTAGGTAGGTCCCTTACTCTCAGGAATTGTCTCTTGGATGTGGTTTTGGATTTCTAGACCATCTGACCTTGGTTATATCCGGTACTCATTCTCGACAAAAAGGATACTTCTCATGATGATTACTTGAACTGTTATATTATTATAATTTGGATCAAATGCAAAGCTATCCGAGCCTCAGCTTCAGAAGGTTATAATAATAATAATAATAATAATAATAATAATAATTATAATAATAATAATAATTAAATATTTATATTGCGCAAATGAACATGTGGATATGATCAAATGCGCATCACAACACTTTTCGGGGGACTTTGGCCAGACTGCATCAGCAGTTTACAAACAATCGAAGGAAACGTGTTTGAAGATGCCCCCTCACCCCAGTTCCCAGTAAACAGGCCAGACCACATTACAGTAATCTCGTGAGTGGGTTGTTATCCAGCTCTTCTGAGTCGTTCCAAACTTTCTACACGAACTTAATTTAAGATATACACAGATCTAGACTGTGGAAAAAGACTACGATGCCGATTCAGATCTCAGGGACTTCAACACCACTTTCATTGTTATTGCGAGGCTGGACAGGAATATTTCTCGGAAAAACGATATTCCCATCAGTTTCATTCACTTGCGAGGCTCGCTTAATGCTCGTTCCTTCATCTATAGTTGGGGTGACGCCAGTGATCCTTGTTTTAAAGCGAGATCTAATCTGCAAAGATAAGGTGAAATCAAAACGATGACAAGAGTTTTAAAACTGATCGTGCTTTGAATTGGATCGATATAACCATGGAATTAAATTTCTCACTTCAAAGTCGAAGCCTAGCTAGAAAGAAATCTGACCAATGGTACAAAGAGAGCTAAGAACAACATTGAATAACATACCTCTGAGTTTCTTACGCAGTGAAGGAGAAATATTAAGAAGCCCTGTTAAATCATAAAGTGGGATATCAACTTAACGCCTGCAGTATAACTTTTTTTATCGCCTGTGTGTAGACTCATAAAGCTTTCATCTACGCCCTCCACCCTCAGTTCCCTGAATATGCAATTTCATGGTCAGAAAAATGTCCAAATTACTGGTATTAATCACAAGTTCTCTATTTTTACAAGTTGCTTTACACTAAGTTTAGCACATGGTAATCTACTAGGCACGACAATATGCGTGACAGTGACACTACTTATATTATAAGATCGATAATATAAGATAAATTTTATGAGATGAAGAAAATCATCATCATTGCAGATTCAAGATCGTGAGATTGGTTTTATGATTTTATTTGTTATTTTTAATTCCGGAAAATTAAATTTTACTTTTTCTTATAATTGTAAAGAGTGATCGGTATTTTTATTTGACAACATTAGAATCCTGATTGTCTGTTTTTTATTTATTTTTTTTTTTCTCGTTAACGTTATTTACTTAAGAACGCTATAACTGTTGAAAGCTTAATAGCCGTAGGGGGTCTATTTTCAAGCATGTAGTAATGGGATAGAACGTTCGCTTAAAAAGGCAGTCGAGTATCAGAGAGAGCTGAGAATTCATAATAAACAGTGGTGAACTTGTGCTCTCACAAGAGTAGGGTGTATCTCATATGAGTAAAGATAAACTCTGATTACTGACTTCAACTTTGGTGAGATTTATCAAAACAGAAGTAACCCAGTTAGCTAACTCATATTGGACGGAATTCATTTTATAAAATTTGTGTTTAGTTTACCTGAGTGGAGTTGAGAAGTGTGAAAATGTAGGCGAACGCTTTGTGCAAGTACAACAGAAGACCAAACAGCCACGTGATCCCCAGCAAAGGAATCATCACCATGCATGCCCTGACACCAAGCCTACAAAATCATGGAAAGAATAAAGAAGAAGAAGATAGGTTGCTTTCATTTTTGTAAGTAGGTATTACTTGTAAAAGGAAGCAAAGAAAAAGGCGAATGGCTCACCGTGATTTATATTCTACTGGCGCCGCTAACATGCTCACCTTATTTGTTCACTGTGTTTGTCTTTCGCCTGATGCATGATTGTCATTTCCTTCATAACTCGCCCCAGTAGCATTGCGTTTAACTGAAACAAAAAAGAATATGCACTCATCAAACTAAATCAAAAACAACATGATTTCGAGGTAGAGCTAAGTTTGCACTTAAGGTAAAGGACGTAAAAAGTTTGACGCTTCCCCCCTCCTTATCATTCCACTAAATTTCTCAGGTTTACCTGAAAATGCGTTCGTACACATTTATGTACCTGGGTGGAGAGGAAGAAAAGCACTGTACACACAATATGTCTCGCCTCACAACACAAGACAATCAACCGATAAAGTTTCAAACCAGAGGCCCATTTCTCGAAAGTCCCGGTGACTTAACCGGCCCGTAAAGCTGTTCTGTTTTCATTCAAGATGTCCATTTAAAATTTTTTGATAATGATACAAAAAAACTATTAGCTAAAGAAACAAAAAGGACTGGTTTGAGTGTCCGAACCTGCTTTTTTATCCTTTAAATTTTGATTTAAAAACATTGCTTCGGGTCCGTTAAGTTACTGCGACTTTCGAGAAACAGGCCCGTGGACTTCTTAACCTGCCGTCCAGCGTGATAACCGTTTAATGCGTCCTCTAACAATGGGTTCTCCCAAAGGAAAACATACACTTTACATTTCGCGGAATACTATCGAACATAGTGAATGAAGTTAGAGGTAAGTGGTAAGAAAGAGAACATCGTCGCGATTCTGACGATAACTGAAGGCAAAACGTGAAAGCGAATAAACCTTAAGAATTTAACTTACCAACTCAATCAGCACAACGAAAACAACAAATATCCATATCATCCCGTTATCAGATGAAATCCAGCAGCTGAAGTAAATTAGGTATCGGAAACTTTGATAAATTATCAATTAATGATTTATTATTGTGTACATGCACGTACAGTATCCTCTATGCCCGGTTTGCTTGCAAGTAAAAATCACAAGAGTAATAACAAAATAAAACAAACAAACGAAAAGGCAGAAAACGACGATTCGTGACAGACTCATGGATCAGGAGAAAAAAGTCCTCACTGCTTACAATTTTTCACTGACATAGCTTGTAACCCCCTGTTCGCTTCCTGCTGCAATGCCCAGCGATAGGGAGACGACGAGGGCAGGTAGACCTGTGTATTTTTAAACTCGAAGTGATTACAATGTCAAACTACAAGGCTGTGGTGATGATGGTAGCGATGAAGGTGATGACAATGGTGCAGGTAACTATTCATGTTTTGCTTTTCAAACAATTATCAATGAGAGTATGACAAGTTTTGAATGCATTTTTACCCCATGAAAATCCATGTGACACCTTCATTTTGTCGTCGATGTTGTAAACTTTTACAACAAATAGGTAAAGATAAATTCCTTCGACAAGCATCCAGCAGAAAGCGGCCATCAGGAGATACTGTACTAAAGCTGCTATTGTAACACAGGCAGACTGCACAGGATAGAAAAAGTGGCATGGACTGAATAAGTTAAGAGCAGGTTACTGTCATAAGGATGAACACAAAAAGACTCCACGTTTTTGATGTAATATCTCACCTTGTTCTCAACAGCGCCAATTCCGGTTAGAAAGACAATTTGCCCTGCACCAAGTGAGGTGACTAGACTCACTCGGATCTGAGATAAAGGTCCCCTCATGTCTCTAATCAAAATTAAAGAAATGATTTGTAAGAGAACTCCTCCATATCAGTTCTATCATCATTTTATACAAAGCCATGTTATATACTTTGGGAAACAAAAGATAATTCGACTTGGGTCATATCACTTTGTGCGTCTAAGGTCATAATAGTTCTTGTTCGGTCTAAAACATCGGTTGGCTTCGAAATGCTTGTGTGGAATTATGTCATATACTTACGTAAGAAGAGCATAACTGATAATTGTTAAAGTGCATCCAACTAAAGACATAGACAAGCCCACGTATGTAAGAATTTTCAGCACCTTTTCGTCAGTCTTGAAAATGAATACAAAAAACAGAGATTCAAAAATCATTACAGAGAAAGGTTACGTACCATACACCCGGTTTAACACCGACGGATGAAAAAGCGCCACGCCGATACATGGTGCCTTTTGAAATCAATGTATGTATATTTCGCAATATCCCTACCTTAGTTAAACTGTTACCGCTCGTTCCACTATCAAACTGCATAAGAACTGCGAAGTGATTTAGATGATTGCAGCTGCACTCGGTGTAAGTTTCGTTCCTAGATTTTAGGAGACACCCTTGCCCTGACCATCTAGATATAGAGGGCATGCAGAAAGCATTTAGAAAAACAGTCGTAAAATTTCCCTTCCCCCTCCCCCACTAAAAAAAAAAATTAATAAACGAAACAACTGACAGTTCTATCGACCACGTCTTATACGGAGGTCTGAGAAAGAGGAAAAGGAGTAAGAAGTGAGCACACTATATGATGTGCCACTCACAAAAGCCTCACCTGTATGAAAGAAGAGTCCTCAAGACATTTGATAATTGGAGTGAACGATGTCATTAGTTAATTCAAAGTTCTTTACCTGTTCTCGAAAGTATTCCAAAACATGCAGCTTCTGTCCAAAGTTGCAGGCTGAAACCGTGAAATTACCATTAGTGTTAAGTAATTCTGCGTCTTGCGGGCCAATAAGGAGGTAGGAGTGCTCCCGCCGCATTTTTTCAGACCCCTCCTCCATTTGTGATACATCTGAAGAGTTGCTTCCCAATATTTCTAGTCTAGTTTGCCTCTCTTTGAGAGGCGCCCTAAAAAGAACTAAGGTCTTGAAGTCATGAAAAAACTAACACTAACAATTTAAGGTAAAATAAAGTCCACCATAACAGCAAGAACAGAAACGACAAATAAAGTCAACAAAAATCAAGACTAAAAAGAGGAAACAATTGGATATATATAAATAGAAACAACCAAAAATGCAGACAGAAACACGGATGGTACAGGAGAGATGCGTTAAGAGAGAGTAATTGGCAAAGTTTGCTCATATTATCCAGATATACTAAAACTGTTTAAACTCTTTTAAATAGTTACAAACATGGCTGCAACTGTCTCTTGATTAAATACAGCTTACCTTTAGGTTTTTAAATCTCAACGTGATATTCTTCCTGAGTTTGGTGTTCCTTGGCCATATCGTTGCAGACAAGATAAATGTGTTGATGTTCCTAACCATGATTCCCAATAATTTTGCAAAATGCTTAGATAAAAAAAAAAAGCTATTGTGTGCACTTATTTCATCACAACTCTTGAAAACTCCGTCGAAATTTCTGTATGGACCAAAGTCGACAAAGCGAAATTTCTTTATGATCCAAAGACGACTAAGCAGAAATCCTTAATTCCTAGTCTACCTTTTTAAATATGCATTCAATTATTTTTCTATGTATATCATTCAGATGTCAAAAGTCCCTCGAAAGACCAAAAAATAAACAGAAAAACAAGACAAATAAAAGTAGACGAAAAAAAAAAAGATAAATGTTCTTAAAGACAAAAAGAAAATTGATAAAAACTTGTTAAAAGAAAATCAAAACAAAAGCGGAACAGAAATTCAATCTGGGATCGAGCACATTGCTCTAAACTTGCCTCGTGTAGCTTATCTACACACCAAAAGAGAGCTAAAAAAGCATGAAGATACTATATATAGAACTAGGTTTTAGCAAACCTTCGCTCGTTGAAAGAGGCAGAGTTGGCTTGGTTCGGTTGGAATATTTCATGGAGATCTTTGTAAATGACCGCAAGTGCCGCTGATCCTAAGACGTAATATTGGAGGCAATTTTAAGACTACTAATCTAATAATAAAAAGAAGGACAAGCAATCACGACTTTAAGACCTTACAAGCCAAGTGGCTAATTCAAATGGTATGCCTTACGTTTGAATAGGATTAAAATATATCGATCTACGGACAAATAAACAAATAAATATAAGCAAACAACCAGATTAAAATCTCAGTCATTCAGTTTCAATTTTCCTTCGTACATGAAACCCAGCCTCCTTCTGACCATAGCCCTGATAATCAAAATATAACAAAATCTTCGTGCCTGGCTGGTTATCACTAGCCTGATCTAAGCACTTATAGGACAGTGTACGCTTCAAGCTTGTAATTGGGCAATGTAAAAGGAAGGTTAAAGGAATACTATGAAAGTAGACAGGACGTGTTATGTGCGCTCGCTGTTGCCGTGGTTTTCGCCGAGTTCAATGTTGTTGTTGTTGTTGCTATTTCTGTTTGTTTGTTTGTTTGTTTTTCTTCTGAAAACATATTACTTGTGTTTAGTTTCTTTTCTTAAATTTGTCATAGATTTTATTAATTGGCAACAGGACTTCGTGCCGTCTAGTTCTTTGTTTGATTAAAGCCCGAGTTGGACTACTTTTAAAAGAATGAAAAATATATAACTCTCCAACCGTTATCCAAGCCTGCAGTGGGAAGGCTGAGAGAGTTTTCTCCTTTATCATCCCCAAGTTGGACATCACTCTCATTTTCGTTAAAAATCTTCCTGACCAAAATATCTGATTAGAAAAAAAAAAAAGTATTTTAAGTGCAGGCCAAAATAAATAAGGATGCTTTCGTATTAGTCACAAGTTACCGTTTACAAAATATTTAGGCCTAGAAGGTCTGCAACCATTACTTAGAAGAAGTCAATGCAAGCACTTTGAAATGATCACCAGTGAAAGGAGTGTTCTCAATTTGAACTTCGGATAAAGTGTAGGTGATCATTTTTTAATCATAAAATATGTATTACCGCGACGGATTCGAAAGTTTTTTTTTTTCTTTAACACACTCTGTTGCGAAATTGTATGGTATTGAAAGACTCCTTGGATACAATCGGTGCGCGATAGGAAATCGCTGGTATGAACAGCCTTAATGGGGGTTTTATACATGTCGCCAACAGGACTCGATGAAGGGTTGATGCAGACAAAGCTTTCAAACAAAGTCAATAGTTTACAGCAAGTGTTGCCCTAGCAGATTTTTCTCAAAAATGCCATGAAAAATGCATGAAATCGATATCAGAAATCAAGAAAACCCCCAAATCAGCTTTTAACATTTACTCACCTGCATGTTCACTACTGATACAAATCTCAGGTGTGGTTTGATTAAGATGGTGTTGTGAATAATTCCCGATGAACTCCTCTAAATCAGTAACGGAGAGAAGAGCACGCTCCGTCTTTTCTTGATTTATTTTAATTCCAGGAGGGCTTATCACTTCTTTTAGGATGGTGTCGACAAGTGTCTTGCTTGGAAACTGAGAAGGTTAAAAATAAAAAAAAAGTTTCGAGTAGGAATAAGACGGTGGTTAACGTATGTCATCTAGTAGCCTTACTCGTGAAGGAATAAATAAATGAATGGAATACAAAATCTATGCAAAAGCTCTGTAAAGAGTGAAAGGAACAATAAGAAAAATTGGGCGCTAAAAAATGTCACACAAGAATTAAATGCACGTACTTCGATTGCTGATGTTAGCCTAATGGAAAGAAAATGCGGTTCCTTTGCCCAGCATTGTTTCACTGTAATACTTCCCATATACGACGAGTCTGTTCTATTTGTCATGATGATAGAGAGGTGTCTGCGAGGCATACTGCATCTCCACATTTTCTCACAGCGCGAAGTCCAACTGGCCGACTATCCGAAACAAGACGCCAACTGCTTACACCAAGATTTACAACATTCCTTGTCAATAGGTGGTTCTGTTTCATTGAAACATATCAGCTTATGCCAGTTCTGACGCCATTTGCCAGTCTTCTGCAGGCACTCCGTACCGTTAAGTGCTGAGTGACTGAGATTTTTGTTATGGATGGAGCAATGACTACCTGCGTTAGAAAAGTGAACATTTAGTGGAAGCATTTGAAAATGTCAACGATGTTCCTCGTTTGCACACATACTGTATTTTATTTCTTTTACAAAATAATTTTTTTTGTAGATCATATTTATTTCCACTCACGTCCTGTTCCATGGACTTTCAGAAAAAAAATTATAATCGGTAGAGAACCCCAAGAAGTTTTTGATTTCTTTTGTCTTTCTGTTTTTATCGCTTTTCACTCATTATCAGTATTATTGGTCTGTAGAGAAAATTACAGAGTTATTCGATGTTTAGACCCTCAGTTTTTTCTGACTTCACTTATCTTTTCTTATTAGTTTTTTAATGAACTTTTTTTTTGGGATGGTGACCCGCTTTAAGATTGAAGTGACAGTGTAAAGTTTACAGGCCAACACCTTTCCCTGTTTTTTCGTTTTTTTTTTTTTTTTTGTCTTTTCTTACATCTTTTGAAGGGACATTTACCAGCAATAAAAAATCAGTGATTTTCCCGAGTAGTTCGCTTCTTAAGATTTATTTAGCGATAGATGATACATTCAGTGTCAAGCCTTGACGGTAGAGGTGATCAGACAATGTCGATCTCTTAAAATGTCCTATTCCCTTTTTCCTACAAAAAAATTACAAACCTTGTGCTGAAATTAGCATGATCTTAGTCGCTGTGGGAGAGATGAAACCAGACAAAATGTAAATCACCAGTCATAAATAATAACTCCCTAATTCATAACCATGACGAGGCAAGGGGGGTGGAGTGGGGGGAGGAAGGGGGATTTGGCAAAAGAATAAATTGCGAGGCAAGCACTACGATAATAAGATACCCATGGAAATGTGGTCTTAAAACGAACAAATGTTAGAGAGTTTATTTTTCCGATTACGTCATCTCTAGTGGAACATCTGTAAAGTTTTTCATTAATCCCTATTTATGAAAAAAACCTGCCGTCGCAAATTAAAAAAAAGTAAACCATCATATCTTTTTTTCACCACTAATAAAGGGAAACGTGTCAGTGGAAAATTTGACAAAAGAAATACCGTCCGTGTCAGAAATGCACCTTCACGGCGACAGTAAATAGACTGAAGTGTGTCGCCGCTATGAGTTTGTTAAGGAGAAAGAAAATTAATTGCAACCATTAAAGCGGAGTTCTAGCGATTCATAACATAGTAACCGATATATTTGAAATACTTAAGACCATTTTTTTTTTTGTTTTCTGAGCTAACTATTCCTTGAAAAGGTTTTTGTCACGGGAGAGCGCTTGTGTCGACAGAGGGGTCTAGAAAATACATCTGTTTGAAAAGAGATCGCCGTTACGTTTTGTCCTCACTCGGGCGAAGGACTACGTTTATTGTATAGAGGAAAATTAGGATAACATGGTAGAGATCAATGACAACATATAAAAGAGACTAAACACAGAGCGAATCATACACAAATCGCCGAGAAATTTTAGAAAAGGGAGCAGATTAATTTGTTGTGTTCCGGTATAGGTAAATTTTTCTACCTACATGTAATATACATCTTGTTTGTAACTCGCTTTTACTCATAGTTAAGAGATGACAAAAGGGAACATCCAAAATAGAAAAAAAAGCTCCCGTCTTTCCAATTGTTTTTATTTCTTCCTATTTCTTTTTCCTCACCAGATTTTCACGTCTATTAAGTGCGTCAATACAAGCATCAAGAAATTGTGAAAGCATTCTGTAATAATACCAGAGAGAAAACGTAACAGGAAGTTACTAAAACTGCCTCTAGCTACGCTGCACCGAATTGGTTTGATACAAGTACTTACCAAGAACGATCAATAGTCCAAGCAATGGCATTTTTTTGAGAAGCTCCGTCCAGGCGAAAGGATTTTCCCTTATATCTAGGGATCCAAGATAATCCGGCGATGACAATATCGACAACCGCAAATTTGCCCTAGCGAATTAATATCTCTTACTCAGACTGCTTCACTCGGGGCCCTACATAGCTGAGATGTATTACAATCGAGAGAGGGTAAAATAAAGAAGGGCCAGTCTCACTGAGCGCGGAGTGAGACGCTAAACGGTTAGATTCAATGCTTTGTTTTCACTTTATGGCTTGATAACTTAGCTTTTAAGCTCATAGATCCATTATAACTTCTCTGACGACACATTGACATTACTACGGGCCTGAACAGGTGGATGATGGATAGAATAATTTCGGTCCATATCAGATGCAAAAGCTTTGTAAAAAGAGGAGTTTTTGGAGGTTTTCTTGGAATTTTTTTTCCTTTAGCATTTGTATTAGACTCGTATTCAGTTTCTTCAAGCAACATAAGTTTGAATTTGTGCTTGTTCCTATCGAGTACTTGCTATAGATTAAACACGAAACAGTACAAAGCTGAACAGAAAGGATATCTAATATTCAAATTTCACCATTCTATGTTTTTTTTTTTCAGTTGAAAGCAGTCAGGGCATGCCCTATGTTGACAATCACTATCGCAGTCTGATTGGTTTTTGGAAATAAGTTGACAAACAATTGTCAGTTGCGTTGACGATTATTTTCACTGCTATTATCAGACCATGTTCATGGGAAGCAAAATATGTAGTACAGAAAATAATTGCAATTTTTACTAACGCAGTCTGAATGGTTTTTGGAAATAATTTGACAAACAATTGTCTGATTGTAATTTCCCCATTATACTTTTGAGAGGAAAAGCATCTGTTTGTTTGTTTGTTTTTGGCAGATTTGCATTTTTTTGTTTTTTTTTTTTGTTTGTAGTTAAAAAGTGATAACAATTCGAACATCCCATTGCACGAACGTAACATTTCCTGAATATATTAAAACCGGGCTCGATTATCTAACATTGTCATTTTTGTTGATTTTTCCCGTTAGGATCCTTTCGAAGAGGGAAAAAGATCGGTTTGGGGACTTATTCATTCAGCTACGCAACGCCCAGTCCGCAGATGGCCCACGCATACGCAGACCCCAGGACGCTTTACACTTTGTCATTCATCCTACCCTGATAGCGTTTTGCAGAACCAGGGCAGTGAAGTTTAAAATAGTGTTAAGGAGCCAACCAAAGCGTTTGACGTAAAGAAAAGAAGAAACCCACTCTCTTAAATGACATGCTAAGATCACTTAGCTTTATTGCAAGCGTGAGATCTTACTTGTCTCCACCTTTTTGAAAACAGAAACAAATTTCACACCGCGGATCCATTTATATCTTGATGTTTGTGCTTATATTAATTCGGCACAACGTGAGCGGTGCCTGAGTTTCTGTTCCTGCTCTCCCCGTCGTTGCTGTTGTTACCTTTGTTGATTAAATCTCGGCTAAAACATTCATTAGATTGTTGCTTTATTTACAGCCACCCAGTTAGCCCAATGGGTAGTGCGCTGGACTGTTGTGCGGGAGGTCGAGGGTTCGATCCCCGGCCCGACCTACACTCAAGGTCTTAAAACAATTGAGAATAATTTTCTACTTTTCTATAACATCAAGAAATGGTTAGATATTCTAGCCTTCTCAGATTGGGACAAGAATGTGGAAAGGAATGACAAAGACACATCGAAACCACTCGCTAGACATTTTAATTTGGATATATCAACAAAGTTGAAATGGTAAATTGGCCACCGTAACGATTACAAAAGCTGACGTTCTGAGCGTTAGTCCTTCGTCGGAGCGAAGGGCTAACGCTCGAAACGTCAGCTTTTGTAATCGTTACGGTGGCCAATTTACCATTTCAACTTTGTTGATATATCCAAATTATTTCGTTACTCCCACCGACGCAGCCCCAAACAGTTTCTTTCGAAACTATCAGCCGCTAGACATTTTAATTTACCTGATCATTCTAAGGAACATATGGCAATCTGCGGTCTTTCCTTACACTTAGGTGGCACGGAAAGCCGTAAAAATCTTGAACAAAAGCCCATCTTTCAAACCGGCAGTCTAAATCCCGCAGGGATCAACGAACGCTTTTCATTCCACTAATTTATTCTTTTTTTTTCTTGTTGTGTGCTTTTAAAGGCAGAGAATGGAGCTACGTTATTGGTAGGAACATGGCCGCTCCGACGAAGGGCTAACGCTCGAATCGTCAGCTTTTGTAATCGTTACGGTGGCCAATTTACCACTTCAACTTTGTTGATATATCCAGGTTATATATGTTTGAGCCTTACGACAGTGAGTCTAGTTCTGACTTCTGGAATGAGTCAGATGAGACGATCCATTCGACCGATTACTAAACAGACAGGTAAGCGATTTCTCTGAGTTACAATTTTCGCCTTTTGGCGAAATCTCTTCGTTTGTCACTTCACAAAGTGAAGTGATCGTTAGAGTAGAGAAATGAAGCAGTTTTTGGCCCTAAAAATGTAGGACATCAACTTGATTAGACCGACATTTGTTTTTAACACATTAAAGCTATTCTCTCACATTCGCTGCACGTGTTATGTAAACCTTAAACTTGCGTAATTCCTCAATCTTTTACTTCTTCTTCACGTTATTCCTCTTGATCCGAAATTTCTCGTCACTCTGAACCGGGGTCGACGTAATGAACTCCTCGAGCAAAGTGCGCTGTAGGCCTTTACTGGAACGGACGTCTAACAACCTGCCAAGTTATTTTAGCTTACGATTTGTTTACTTTCTTCGGGGTGGCCAGACTACTGTCACAACAGATTTATATTTTTATGTATTTTCAAGTGACTAAATTCGCCTTTAGCGGTACGACTGCTCCAAAATTACACAGAGATATCTTTCCCTATTTTGGGAGCCTGGGTGTTGACATCTTGAGCTTGCATGGAATGAGAACTCTGCCGATGCCAAACCTAATTCTTCGGTACTCTCTTTGGAAAGGGACAGCTGTTCACTTTCTGTTGTGCATCGAGGATCTGGAACGTGCACCGGGCATATGAGTTGGGTTGTAAGTTTGAAAGAGGTTTTTGATTCATTTTTCATTCAATGAATACAGGTTTATATTTCTTTTACAGGTAATACATACCCTTGCAGCTTCCCGTTTTCTGTATGCCCCACGTAGTTGTTGTCGATTTTGTTTTGATAATCCCGCGCTTGTGTCACGGACTTGTGAGGATGAGAACGTTTTCGTCCTCGAGCCTTTGTTTATTTTTTGCAGGCGGATTAATTTTAAAAAATTAAGGGAACAGCATTGTATTTTAGAAAGGGCTTTCACCTTTAAAACCATAGATTTCGCCAGAACCGACTGTTCCTCACAAAAAAATTGCAGTGAAGTAGTGAATGCTGCAAAACCGCCTAGAGTTTATTGGGTTCACAAAATCGGATTGCGTGTTTTTCACGGCTCTCGTCCATAACTTAGCGAAATCAGGATCTTCGGGCAACTTATGAAGGCTTACTCCATCACTAACTGTATTGGAAAGTCTATCGGCCACACATCGTTGCCGCATTATTGTATTTTTGGGGCGCGTTTTTTTATGATTTTTAAGAAATACCGTTGCTCTTGTTAAAGAAATCTCAACGGAAGTTCAATTAGTTCTCCCTTCTACGTCACTTCCGTTGGGAGGCAATGTCCCTACGATCGAACCGTGCGTTGAGAAAAGTTTCAAATTTAAAAGAAAACTGCCAAAGATTTTCCGTTTTTTTTTCAAAAGATTTGTTTTATTTAAGTTGCTATCCGTCTTTTCTCAAACATTCATCACAGGCGAGAGAGTATCCCTTTAAATGAAGAGCGTTCATTGATACTAAAATGTGGCGTCTTTTCTTTACTCCTTAGACGTGGGGAAATGAGATAGACTACCAAATGCTACTTAGAATGATTGGAGAGTTCAAATTGTCTTGCGACTTCGGATGCCCTCTTGCCCCACCTTTGTAATTTACGAAAGTGTTCTCGGAATCGGTCGATTAGTCGTTTTCTTTTTTTTGTCCCCAATGTATAACCTTTGGCGATGACTACAACTTATGCGATATATGGCAATGGGAAAGATGCATGTCAAGTGATCAGCATTCTAAATGGATCGCCTGAGTTTCGATATTTTCTCCATGTTATGAATGAAAGGACAAGGTCTGCGTAGTGCACGCGTGCATTGGAATTTTCCCGGTTCATCATTAATTTGTATTGAACTTGTGAACAAAATTTTCGTATATTTTTTTTTCGCCGCGTTACAATAAATTTAATAGTTTCAAAAAAAGAGTATTAGTTTCGGGATAGTTTTGAAGTAATCTAAAGCTTTCAAGGGTAATAGACTTAGCTGCATGATTGTGAAGATGAAATGTGAGTGTGAACATTATTCGATCGTTCCTTTCCTTCTGCGACGTTCCTTTCCTTCAGTGACGTTTGTAACGCTAACTAACTGAGAAAGTGAAGGAGGGAGGCGATCCGACTCATGCCTCTCTCCTTTTACTCGATCCGAACCAAGCCTCCCATCTCTTTGCAATCCAAGCCAAGCCTCCCTCTTTTTTGGCAACTGGAACTCAAGCCTCCCTCTTTTTTCGCGGTCTAACCTCCTTTATCCGCTTCCTCGCCTTTGAATATTTTACTCCGTTCTACAAACTGAAACTGAACGCCCGGAACATGAAGTGATAAATTTTGAGGTCAATCGTCGACTAAGACATGTTTTGTAATTCAACATTCTTCACTTGGCCATGTGGAAGATACCAATTTTCTTATAGGTCTGTTTCTCTCCGGTACATGGATTTTGAGCCTTGGCGGCTCTCTCGACTTTTCACTTACTAATATCGCTGCATACGTCACGGATAACTGTGCATTTAGTACGTGGAGTTTATTTTCCAGGGATTTTCCGGTGAAATAAAGGTCTTTTGTAGAACTTTAATCGGTGAAATTTAATTCCATCGTGAGAACTTAACTCAAGATTATCTAATAAAATTATTAGACCGCACCGCGAATAAAGGGGCAAAATCGAAAGACAACAACTTCGCGCAGTGAGAGCTGCTTCAAACGCCGTCCAGCTACTTTGTATTCTTGTGGTACGCTATTTTCCCTTACGCAATCTTTTCTCTTGCCTTAGCTTGGGTTGAAGCTTTTCTGGAGTCCTCTTTGAATTTTACAGAATGTACTTAAAATGCTTAGACTTGGCAACAACTATCAAATGAAAGCTGAATTATTGTTGGCTTGACTTCGCGAGCAAAGATTAAAAAGGTTGTCCACGTTGACATCGGCTGCAGGCACGTGGTGGCTGACCAGACCGATGCTGGAAAGGAATTATAGAAGATTTATATAAGAATTATAGAATTATATAAGAATTATAGAATTATATAAGAATTATAGAATTATATAAGAATTATAGAATTATATAAGAATTATAGAATTATATAAGAATTATCGAATTATATAAGAATTATAGAATTATATAAGAATCACAGAATTATATAAGAATTATAGAATTATATAAAAATTATAGAGTTATATAAGAATCACAGAATTATATGAGAATTATAGAAGAATTATAGAATTATAGAAGATACACAAAGTTCCAAACTAAGTGAAAAAATAAGACTCAAATCTCAGAGATTTCACTAGCAGTTTCACTACGTGGTTAAACATTAATTTTGCTAGACAAAATATCGCTGCCGGTTTCATTTACTTGCGAGGCTCGATTACTTCTTCTCCCTTCAACGACAGCTAGGGTGAAAGCATTGATCCTTCTCTTCAGGTGAGATCTTGTCTGTGAGGATAAGTTGATCTCAAAACAGTGACGTGGTTTAATTTGTAGAAAGGAATGATAAACCATACTATTACCATGATGTTCCTTTATCATTTATTATGTCTGCTACGGTCAGCATGTGCGTCGAACCATTGATAGCAAATGTTCATTGCCTTTAGTATTATCAACGAAGCAACACGCTTTGTTTTAAGAGTGGAATTACACTTTTTTTTGTCAGAAATATAATACGTTTTATGATTAAAAAGTGATACAATTTAGACATGCCCATCATGGAGTGAAAACTGACTTAGTAGCCGCAAAAGTGATTTATTAAAAAAGAAAAAAAAGGAGATAGAAATAGAATACCTTTCCGCTGAGGCCTTCCGCTTTTCGCTGAGGACCTAGGTGGAAATGACAAAGCTTTGGGTGTATCTTCATATACACCCAAAGAAAACAAGTCAGTAATTTGTAGAAATTAGAACAATGCGTAAATGAAAAAATAAATGCACAAATGATTATATTGATGGGTACAGAAAACACAAAACTGTTAATGAAGGGTTAGAATAATTAATTCTCATGGGAACGTTGGAACAAAGGAACTTTTGTGTGAATAGAGAGACGGCTGGATTTAAGCACATACAGTTGACGAAATGAAAACAGATTCATAATGACAACAAAATAAATCTTATACATACTATCCCCTTCTGATATGCCGTTGAACAGCCTTATCTTTATCATGGTGTAAACTTTGTAAAATCGCAAACCCAGGTAGTGGTAACAGTGTTTGACGTCTAAGCTATACGATAGGCTATTTCCTACGGAGTTCACCATAATAGTTGCGGAAAAATTTTCCTCGGTTGAGTTTCTGAATGTATTTTTCTTGCCACTGAGCGGATTGTTTGAGACAAAAAGCGAGGTCTCTGCACCACATCAGGACACAAAACCGACGGGGTGGGAAAGAGCATTTGATTTCAAACCAAAGCTGATTGGTTCCGTTTTCAATTAGCTGACAGGTGTCCTTGACCCCTTTAAGTTTCTTCTCTGCATAATTATTAGAGCACTGGTGACTATGACCTGAAAAAAGTAGGTGGGAAAGAGCGTTGAATTCTAAAGAAAATACTCGACCGTACTCAGTTTCCAATTATAAAATCAACTCTACAGCAGAGGTTTAAACTGCGATAGCCCGCTTTAAGTATTCTTCAGCAAGAGAACACAATTGTTTTTGCTACATTGAGAATATTTTCAGCGGCAAATATCCGGAAATGAAACGATAAGTTATAGAACCATCGAATTGATACTGACATAAAATAATAATAATCATAATAATAATAATAATTATTATTATTATAATAATAATGATAATAATAATAATAATAATAATAATAATAATACTAATAATAATAATAAAGATCTCCAACGATTAGCGAGTATACTGTGATGAAATAAATATTTTATCCTGGTATCATTTCTACAAGGATAGGGAGGGGGTGGTGGTGGAGATGAAGGACAAGTTAGCAAATATAGACAAACAAGATATCGGATAAGTCCCCTCTTCTTCCCCATTAAAAAAATAAAAAAGAAAAGAAAAAAAAAAGGGAAATGAATAAACGAAACGAATGACATCATAAAACTGACATCCACTCAGAAGGTTACCCAATTGATCTTTCTTACTCACCAATCATTAGTGTAAGGCTGAAAATTTTCCGGAACATTTCGGTTAAAGATCCCTTGAATGAACGTTTTAAAGGTGTAATCGGCCTTTGCGTGTCTTTAAGATCATAGTGTCGTTTAACGTTTCGATGTGATTAATGTGTTAGTCTTTGTTTAGTGGCTTCTGGTTGATAGATCCAGGCTAAATCTTGCAAGAACAAGGAAGACAGCGGTGACCATGTTCGGCGTGAGTTTTTAACATATCGTCCCTTGAGGTTGATGATAATAAAAAGACTAGCTGGGCCCGTATTTACTTCATAAATCGAGACAATACTAAGAAACGATAAGAATACTTACTCCTTGCATGCGAAATTGTCATGGAAACCATTGGGCAGCAGCAGGTGGCAGTTTAGTTAACAAAAAAAGTTGCATAAAGCGAACGTTTTAACCCCTTCATTATATAACTCTTTTCCTAACATGAAGTAACGGATGCAGGTCATAAAGTCACGCCGGTATGTTTCAAAATTTTAAATAACCTGTAAGTTAGGCACGCTATTTTGCTAATTGCTGGTGTTTTTGCGTTAACGACGTCGCCACCGACAGATGAGTAACGAATAGGGACTAAAATAAAACCATGGGTTGCCATCTCAGTTGGTCCCATTATCAAAAAAATGAGCCGAATTTCTCAGTTTGCATATCTGACACGAGGTTGAGCACGTTTTACTTTTGAAAAGTGCAAATTTTTGAATGAATATTTATAATGTCTGCCTCTGGCCACGATATATTTTCATTCTTTTTTGTTCGCGATCATACCTGATACATCAAAAAAAATTTCACCACGAAAATTTATAAAACAAACACAGGTCTTAAATCGCTCTAAAATTATTGAATTGGCGTTTTACGAATATAGACCTCCTTGACAGATTTAAATTTAGTTCATCTGATAACAGGTAATGTTTGTTACAATTGTTTGTTATTTTACCGAAAAAAAAAAAAAAAAAAAAAAAAAAAAGAAAAAGAAATGATAGCCGAGAAAAATTACAAAAAAAAACAACAACAACAAAGAAAAACAACAAAACAAGCAGCGACAAAACAAAAACAACAACAACAACAAAAACATCCAAATAAGGATTTTACAATTCATTGAAAGTGACAATCATTTAGTCAAGGAGAAAGACGAAAACTAGAGAGCGAGAAATAAGATGGACTGTCTGATGCGATACTTCTTTTAATAAATTTATCTAACATCTGCGAAGTCTTCACCATAAACTCATGGGATGAAAACGAAGCACCTTGGCTCCGTGCTTTTAAAGTGGATTCCATAATTTTCATTTGACCAGCAGCGCATGAAGCAGTTTTGATATATAAAATGGAAATACTTCCCACCTCAATCAGACCGAAACATTTTTGCTACTTTACAGTCAAGAGGAGGTCTAATTACTGTTTCTCGTTTTCTGAATCGTCTGTCGAAATCACAGTGTACTATTACTATAGTTTTGAACGAGCAGCAGATTTCCTTATGAGGAGAACGACACGCAGTGCTGTTGCAAAATTCACATCTTTTCTCTGCAATTCGTTTTATTAGTAAACGAAAATGCCAGTCTCAAGGTAATTTATGTAATGAATCAAAGAATCAATAGAGATTAAAATAGTAAGGAAGAGGAAAGAAATATGATTCAATTTTTCAGCGTGTTAAAAAATACTTATAAATTATTTAAAATCCTTACCTCTACTCGAGGCAATTGTCATCTCGACCGGTTCCTTACACAAAGTAAACACCAAGTGTGGTTTCAGCGATTAACGGTGAAAGTACCCCTCTGAATTTCATTTGGTACGTTTGACTGTAACTCATTTTGAATATTACATACCGTTAAAAGAAGAAAATTTAGTAAGAGTAGACGAAAGTTGAAAACTTATCAAAAATAAAATACAGTAGTACTGTAGCAAGTAGAGGTTTTAATCCCCGAACTAGGTTTATCTTTCGTTCTTTTCGTCCTAAAATGAGCTTTATCAACCTAAACAATAATTTACAAAATAAAAATATGAAGTCAATAAGGATCGGAGTTCAATAAGTGTTTGCTCCTGTTTCCTTTATGTAACACTCGACCTTACTTCCTGTAGCCACGTGCTTCACGGTCCAAAGTTGTATTTTTGTGGAATTGTCGATTTCTGTGGACCCTGATTTGAATTAACTAGCGTTATTCTGCACACGAGAAACATCTTTCTAAACTAGCAAAATTTCACCAACATTTGTTTCGCGGTTTAGTTAAAGACTCATATTTAAACAACGATCTCTTACGTGAATTAATTACAGCCTCTTTTTCAACGAAACGGAAAGAGAGAAAAAGGGCTGATAGTTTCTAAAGAAACTGTTTGGGGCTGTGCCGGTAGTGGTAGCGAATAATTTGAATATATCAACAAAGTTGAAATGGTAAATTTGCCATCGTTACGAATACAAAAGTTGACATTTCGAGCGTTAGCCCTTCGTCGGAGCGAATAGTGGAATTGTGGATTGTGTGTGCTTTTAAAGGCAGAAAAGGAGCTACGTGATTGGTAGGAACATGGCAACGAGAGAAACACGAATAAATTAGTGGAATGAAAAGCGTTCGTTGATACCTGTGGGATTTAGACTGCCGGTTTGAAAGATGAGCTTTTGTTCAAGAGTTTACCGGCTTACCGTGCTACCTAAGTGTAAGGGAAGACCGCATATTGCCATGTGTTGCTTAGAATGGTTAGGTAAATTAAAATGTCTAGCGACTGGTTTCGATGTGTCCTTGTCATTCCTCTCCACGTCGCGAACGTGTTCTTGGAATCAGTCACCTGGTCTTCTGCCTGTTTCGCTGATGTAAAAAAATCTTTTTGAAATAAATACAAGTTACGCAATAGATTGCATTGGCGGAGGTGTACGTGAAATGATCGGTTATCCTAATGGATCGTTTGAGAAACCCTGAGATACGCTTTGTAAACAATCCTTATCAGGAAGTGTTGACTATCCTGCCAAGTTATATCGCTAATATACAGATTCATCCAAGCGTAAAAGCGGAGCTCCCAATAAGTGAAAATTTTGCAATAAAATTTCTTACAAATGTTTAGCCTTTCCGTATAGATGAAACCCATTGACACTTACGTGTAACAGGTGCCTGCCAAGTCAAAATTTTGGAGAAACCAAGAAAGCAAACACAATCCGCAGTAAATTTTTAAAAATCATCTTTTCCAAAAAACAAGCTTTAGTGAAAGAAGACTAATTAAAGAACTTATTTCTGACGAAAAAAGCGTTAGGTGCATATTACGTTTTTACTCAAAAATCAAGATAAATATTTTCGCATGTGTGCAAATATTTCAATCTGCAATATTAAGATGAAAGACAAAATCGATAAATATTTTCGCATGTGTGCATATTTCGAACTGGAATGTGCGAATTTGTCCGTGAGTGAAGAGATCTCAAGCTCCATGGAATCTATCAATAGGAAGCAAGACTAAAATGGCCAAGAAATATTTCGGGACGACATATTTATTCAAAAAAGTTTTGCTTTGCTGTTATAAGCGAAAAACGTACGAATCTCTTGTGTGTACAAAGCCCACGCGCTAAAATTCATCATGCTTAGATCGTTGTTTACTTACCTTCAAGGCCAGAAATTGCGCAGCGTTATGTTGAAAGTTCTCAAAAAACTTCGATTTCACGCAAAATCTTCGATTAAACTATACTTTTTGAACGCATGGTTACTCGAACATAATATTTAGCGGGCCATCAAATCGTCCAATTGTCGCTAGGCCCTGCTTGAAGTCCGAAAGTTCGGTTTTCACTTTACGTCCATAATTCGCATCTTCTTGAGAATCGTAGTGTCGTTGACTCGAGAGCTTATTCTGTCACCTTTAAGACTTTGAAATCTATTCTTCTCCAAGCAGAGTATTCTATAGCATTGTTACCTTACATTATGAGTTCTAACTCGATCGCAAATGAACGAAAAATCCAAAATGAAAATTTTGAGGGTCGGCTGCTTGGACGCCATATTTTCAAATTTGATCATATGGTACTTTCGTGATATGGTACTTTCGTGACATGACAGAGGGCACCTACGTACGTATGTACGTACGCTCGGTCAGTCACGTGACAACCAAACGAAAAGAGGTTGACCATAGAACACTTTCCAGTACAAGATTAAAAAGAATACATTCTCTCATTATTAATCCGGCAGCCACTTATGAAAATGATCTATATTCCATGGGTATGGGGCTCTGCCCCACGCGCGCGAAACGCGTGTGGGAGCCCCGCTATTATGAACCATGCAACATTTTCAGGACTGCAATCCCCTTTTGTGGTACAGCAATATGGACGGTAAGATGATATTATATTAAATAAGCTGTAGATTGGATATAAAATGCGAAATAATTGACTTTGCGTGTGAATGTGTACATTTTCGAATAACTGACGGCATCGTCAAATCAGCTCATTTTATCCAAATTTTAAATTTGATTAAGTGGCACTGAATCATTTCCCCAAAAACTCCTTTGAAGATCGAAAAGAACCACACTTTGCCTTACAAAAGCCAGATTTTCAGTCGATTATTTTGTATAGCACATGGTTAAATAACAGGTCACTTTTCACCCATTCTTAATCTTGTTGGAAGAAAGGCGGATAAATTCAATTACGTTGTGTAAATAAATGGTCAAGAATTGCTAAAATTGCTGCCAAATTGTCTATTGATGTTGTTTTTTTAAGATTTGGTACTCTTTATCGGTCCAAGTGTTTTCAATTCGTGGCGCGACGCTCCGAGAATTGTCTGAAATTTTGTGCTTCAAAAGCCGCATTTGGGCGAAATTCAGCTTTCAACGATTTTCTAGAAAATAAATCGATATTCAGCCAAACGAAGTATGCAGTGCTTTGTTGCACCATAAGGCCTTCCTAACTTAAGAATATGAGCCGAATCGATTTCGCGGCTATTGCCACCATATTTTGAAAATGTTCGACTTTTGGCCACATTTCCTCTTAGAGGAAAGCCAACTGCGATTGTTTCACATAATGAAGAGAAAAAAAAACCCACGCTCTAAAACACGATGCTAAAATCAATTGATCTATTTATCTCAAGGGTAATATAAAATCTTAGTTGTCTCCACCTTTCTGAAAATAGGAGATAATGCCACACCGCGGATTCATTAATTAATCATTGATTCATTGGTTCATTTATTTCACACTATTTACATAGAATGAACATAGATAGAAAAGTAAAGTTGCAACAAATGATTTCAGAACAAAATAAATAAAGTACAGATTATAAAAATGTGTGTGGTGGCCAAAGTAGCAAAGGCTTTCTGGCCACCACCTACTTTTAGATAAATAAAGGAATAGTACTGAGCTAGGGTTAATGTGGAAGAAAGAATTACCAGTATAAATTTAAGGTATGTTAGAGATATCTTGAAGCAGGAAAGAATCTATACTGGAAAAGCTTCATAAGAGAAGAACAGACCCACATACAGAGAAACAAACAACAACAACAACAACAATAACAGACACACATACAGACAAACAAACAACAGCAACAACAATAACAGACACACATACAGACAAACAAACAAACAACAACAACAACAATAACAGACACATACAGACAAACAAACAAGTGCAACAACAATGGACAAAAGCAGAGACAGACAAAGGAGAGGTGCGCAGAGGTGTCATTACTCTGTCATTCAAGAAGGGGGATCGTCTCGATCCCAAGAACTGGCGCCCCATATCTCTCCTAAATGTGGACTATAAGTTAGCGTCGCGGGCCATGGCTGGGCGTCTTCTCCGCGTGATACACCTTGTCGTCAACGGTGATCAGACGTGCGGGGTCCCTGGCCGCTTCATTGGTGAGAATGTTGCGTTAATGAGAGATGTTGTCAGCTATGCCGAGTCCTCTGGCCCCCCTGTCGCAATCCTATCTCTTGACCAAGAAAAGGCCTTCGACCGGGTGGATTGGGGTTTTATGCGGTCCACTCTGGTCGCCTTGAGTTTTGGTCCGTTCATTGTCGCGTGGATTGACCTATTTTATACTCGTGTGCAAAGTGCTGTGACTGTTAATGGTTACTTGACTCCCTTCTTTAGTCTTTCTCGTGGTGTCCGGCAGGGGTGTCCATTATCTCCACTCTTGTATGTTCTTTTTTCGGAGGTCCTTGCTTGTAGCATTCGTGCAGACCCCCGTATCAAGGGTCTGTCTCTCCCAGGTTGTCCTCCGCTGTCTCCCATCTCTCAGTACACGGATGACACATCTCTCATACTTACCTCGGATGTAGGCATCTCGGCTGCTCTTGATGTATACAGGTGTTATGAATTAGCTTCTGGATCGAGGATTAACCTCTCCAAATCTAAGAGTCTCTGGTTGGGTGGATGGCGGGGTCGCACGGACCCCCCAGTTCCTTTTGACTGGTCTCCTGTCAAGCTCAAGGTGCTGGGGGTTTTCATTGGCCCCTGTAACCTTGAGGAAGACAACTGGCGCCCTCGCATCAATGCGGTGGACCATGTTCTCAAGTCTTGGCGTGCTCGTGTTCTGTCTTTTCGTGGCAAGGCCCTCGTTATTAACGCTCTTGCCCTTTCCCGGGTTTGGTATGTGGCCTCTCTTATCCACATGCCGACCTGGGTGGTGCTCTCTCGTCTGGTTTTTTCCTTCTTTTGGTCTGGCAAGCGGGAGCTCGTCTCTCGCTCTGCCGTTGTTCAATCCCCCCTTTTTGGGGGTTTCTATGTGGTGGACGTTCAGTCTAAGGTGAGGGCCCTCCTGGGCCAATGGGTGAGGAGATTTGTCTCTTCTCCTTCCAGTTGGGTCGCCCTCATGTCTTTTTGGTTTAATTCCTTGTTTGGTGTCTCTCCTTTTTTTGTGTTTTCTCGTCCTTTTAGTTTTGACCTTAGGGTCTTGCCACCCTTCTATCAAGCTCTGGTACTGGCGTGGCGTAAGCTCGACGGGGCTTTCGCCACGTCCAAAAACTCTCTGGTTTATGGTTCTTCGTGTCCTCTTGTCTGTTCTCCTGTCTTAACCATGTCTGCCACGTCTTTTTACCTGTACCTTCTCTCTGAGAACATGGTTCAGCCTCACTGTGTTCTAAAGTTTGAGTTCATCTATCCCAATCTCGACTGGCCTGCCACATGGCGCGCCTTATCTTTCTTTCATCTTGATCGCCGTGTTATCGATCTGAATTGGAAGATTGCGCACGGCGTCCTGTACACCGCCCGGCGTCTTTCCTCGTTTGGTTTGTCTATTCCCCTCTCTTGTTTTTGTGGGCCCCGGGTTGAGTCGCTCGAGCATCTGTTCTTTTATTGTCCACTTGCTCAGAGTGTTCTCGCCTGGGTGCAGTCTTTGCTATTTTGTTTCTCTCCTATGTGTCCTGTCATCACTCTTCGTCATGTCCTTTTTGGCTTTAACTCTGGTGACCTTGTGTCTGTTCCGCGTGTTTTTGTCTATCTTCTCTATGTCTCTACGTTTTGTATCTGGCAGTGTAGGAATGATTTCCAATCTCGTGATACTCGTCCTAGCGCCGTGGCGGTGATTGCATCCATCAAGGCCCGTCTGAAGTCCTACCTACCAGTCTCCTTCAGGCGGTGCAATTCTAACAGGCGTCGTCGCGTGTTCTATCGGCAGTGGTGTGCCCGTGGTGTCATTGCATCCGTGCATGGTGACTCCCTCCGGTTTGCTTTTTAGCTGTTTTGGGTTTTGTTCTGCCTCCCCTTGGCTGGCTAGGGGCTATGATTATTGTTTTGTTTTTTTTCTGGTGCCTACCCTTGTCTGGCTAGGGGCTATGATTATCGTTTTGGTTTTTTCCAGTGCCACCCCTAGGCTGGCTAGGGGCTATTATTATCGTTTTGGTCTGCTATTATTATTGTTACTGCGTTCTTCCTTGGAGTGAGTGTGTAATTTTTAGGTAAGGTGGGGTTTGATTCCCCAGCGAGTTTGGCGTCTGGTGACCCTCGTTTCTGGTGGACCCCATCCCTAAGGCATTGCACGCCTGCCATGGGTTGGGCTTAGACATGTAGGTCGGCGGGCACTGCACCTCCCTTTATCGGGGGCCCGGCTGTCCACCTTAAACATAAAAAAAACTGACGAGACCCACATAGGTCGAGACAGCGTGCACCCTGTCTGCAGTAATACATATATATATATATTACTTTGTACATCAATATAGCGATATCTTGTTGTCTTCGATATAGTAGTGATGGTAGCTCTGCGCGAACCAGAAGGTTTTCGTATGATTCTGAGTGGGAGACGACACAAAACCCGGGATGACGACACAGATGACGACACAGAGCCCGGGAACTACAGGCCCATCTCTTTGCTTTTAGTATTCAACCGTATCTTTGAAAAAGTAATGTACAATAAAGGATGACAGGAGTTAGAAGTAAAGATATAAAAAGAGACGAAAAGGAAATACACCACTTTGCGAAGGTTTTGGCAGAGCTCCAAACGATGCGACCATATTGCCAGGTTACAGCTGACCAATTGCATTGAGAAATGAAGGACTATTTCAACCGCATCTAACCTTGTTTTTCAATCAACTATTTTGTTTATCGATTTTCAAGTTTCCCTTGTATCAAAGTTAGCTTAATCAATTTCTGATAAAACAGCGCCGGGAAAGCGATGATTTCCCTTCAACATCGTCTTTTTGACGTTGAAACGATCTTTCATCATCGGATTTCATGCTAACGACTAACGATATTTTCCTTCTGGCGATCTTAGATATCTTTGCGCAAAGAGGAGGATCCGACTACTGGCAATTCATCCATTTGTATTTGAATTGTATCTGGATATACGGCGGAAATAAAAGTGAATGAGACTCCTGAAGCGTGGCTGCCCACGATAAAAAAAAAAAAAAAACAACAACAACAACAGCAACAGCAAGCAACAACACGAGAGCCGTACGACATCGAACTGCCGAGGGAACAACTTGCTAACACCGAGGATGAAAACGCGACGATCACAGCTGTTGAATATTAACCTATCACAGCGAAGCATCCTGCTCTTATAGGAAGATCTTATCACCCCATGAAGACAAGCAGTATGCCGCCGAAACGTCGTAGCTTACATCATAAGTGACCAAATCGTAAGAAAAACGATAATACGTCATCATTAAGGAGTTTCATAGGGATATATCGCCCTTTAGATAAAAGTATAAGATCAAAGCTGACTCAATCAGGTTAAATGAAAACACTTAGAAAATATCTAGAGGTTTGTCTTTCTCATGTTACACACGAAACATTTAAGTCATATTCTCATTTTCAGTGTTAAAGCTGAAAGACCTGCCACGCATATTTGGTCGTGACGTTGACATCTTTTGAAAAATTACCATTAGTAGTGCTAACTTAAAGCGCATTTTCCTTTTATGGAATTTGATGCAAATGAGCCATAACGGAAAGTTGAAATATTTTATGATGATTAATAAACAGTAGTAGCTGTGTATCTCTCAGACCAGTTCCAAAGAACGCATCTGACTTTTTAAACTGTTGTGAATAATACACAAGACGCAACTAATTGGACGGTAAGTCTAAAATACAAAATAATTTTGCATGAGGTTTATGAAAATTTTGCCATATTGTATATCGTTACCCCTAGGTATCTACAGTATTACAGAGATCGGTCGTAGAAATTTTATCTGAAATGCAGCCATAATCTACTACAATCATTATAGTAGATTATTGCTGCATTATTTCAAAGTATCGTTATTCTTTTTTTTTGTTTATGTTTTGTTTTCATAACGTTGTCTATATAGCGTTGTCTATATAGCGCTGCCAGCTGTGTTTTTTATTTTGCAATGTTAACCTGATCTTATAGCGAGAAAACTATATAACGTTGTCTATATATTACGTTGGTAATATAGCGTTTTTCGTTGAAGGAATATGGACGAAAAAAGTAACTTGTACACGAACATTCTGCAGGGAATACGCATATCTAGCGAAAAAATGTCATTTGTTTTAAGCAGCTTCGTGTCGAGGAGCCAGCTATTAGCTATAGGCTGTAACTAGAAAGTGTATATGTAAAGCTACAGAAGATATCCAAATCACCTAGAAAGACTGTCAGCAAGTAAACTGCATCGACTGCTGACGCATAAGTAGACGCTCTCATCATTCGAAGCTTGAGATATTCTGTGATAAACGAGGCGCGGGATAAGACTGTTTTTCTTTCCTCAATCCATTTGTAATGATGTAGGAAGAAGATCCTTATTTACTGCCAGATACTGGGAGCTGCGTTTTTAGTTTGCAATGTTAACCTGATCTTTTAGCGAGCAAAAGATTGGCCTGTGAATTTTCCTTCTGGACAAAGAATGGCTAATGAAGTAATGCATCTGGGTGATTTTTTTTGTTTTTCATAAAAAGGAGACCTTTTTCCCCAACTACTCCAAAATAGACCACATGCCAACAAGCATACAGGTAATGAAATCAAATCATAATGCGAAATTGATCTGTTAGTAACTTTTTTTGATTTTATGAACATGGTAGTACCCAAGACCTAAAAAGGAAAAATCTACCCGCTTCTTGACAAAAAACCTATAAATATTTCAAAAAATCTAGAGAGAAGGAGGCACAATATGAGGTCCACATACTATTTGTGGACTCAAATGGATCGCCGAGAACGGAATCAAAAATACCTCAAATATGCATGGTGAACCCGTGGATAAACGGTGCAAAGGTGTAAGGATCGGCAGAGGAGCGAAAACCAGAGGAATGGCGGAGAAAAAGGAACAGAGAAACAGTAAGGATGGACAAAATCCTTTAACTGAGCAATCTAAGGTTCTCGACAGTGGGAATCATGTATACGCTTGAATTCCGAGCACTCCCTAACTTTTGGCAAAAGCGTCGAGTTTGATCAAACAGTGACAGGAATGAAAATGGTGAAGACGAGAACGATAATGACGAACCAGCTTTCTCTTTGGCCCTTGTTCCAATTAACCTTCTAATTTTCTGGTAGGGTGGGAAATGGTAAAACGGTGGGGAGGGGGCGTGCACTTCGCAATTTTTTACTAGGGTAGGTTGAGATTAAATTTTCAACTCTATATTCGTTTAGATAGATTCTATGGCCTCGCTATGATGGAATGGCCACCATGATGCCACGTTGTATCGTGTGTAACTATTGCGTTCGTGCAGGTTTGAATAATGTTCCCTTCATCGGCTATGAAGTTTTGTAGTCTAGTAAAGATTTCATCACGTCTTTATTTGAAGTAGACTACAAACGTTTTCCTTTGTTATCAATATTAATTGCACCAAAATTGATTTATACGGATACCGACTGATTACAGATTACATAACTCATCATGATATATTTTAAACCGGTCTTCTCTGGCAATTTGATTCTAAGAAATTATTCCACTTGATCATATAACCTAAATCCGTGGTTAAGGAGGTTACCCAGCAGCTGGGCAAAAAATCATAAATACAGTTGAAATTTGAGATAGAGCTTATAAGAGCTTATAAGCTACAGCCTAAGCAACTTAAGTAAAGTTGGTTATGAATGCATACAGTATTTCTCAATTCAAGGGGAAGATACAAGTTCAAAGTCTACTCTCAGTTCTCTTGAGGAATCCCAGCGTTAGCGTGACTGTGACGGGTCTGAGAGTTCTTCGTGTTGTCAGCTTGCCCATGGTTCAATGCACTTGGGTGGATTCTTTGGAATCTTCTTTTGAAACGCTCTTTAGTCTAGAAAGGAAGTGTAGGGAAATTAGAGGTACCCATCTTTGTTACCAGTTTTTCTGGATTAAAATCACGAAGAACCAAAATTCATATATACCTCACTGTTTCTCAAGCAGTGGAAGAAGAAAATAGAGAGTCTCCTTAAAGGAAAAAACAGTAGAGATTTAACTATATCAGTTGATAAATAAACAAATAAACAAGCATGATCATTTTTATCGAATGGTAGCGACCAAAAGCCTTACACTTTTCTTTTTTATGTCATGAATGCAGGATTGTGTCCTAACAACTCAGCCAGAGGTTTTCTATTGTTTTCCACCTCCAATTGCGTGACAAGGAATGGCGCGTTTTGACCTCTGAGTCACTTTTGTTTAGGGTCCCAACATTTCGTAATTTGAGCAGCCCAAAATTTTTATCGGAGTTATTTGAAGAAGAACCCTTGTTCTTTCGCTGGCTTAACTTGAAATAACCCCAGCCATGTACCAAGGTGTGAATTTACCATCTCAATTTTGCCATTCTTTTGACCTCCAAAACAAGTGAAATATTGGAAAAAAACAAAAATTCCCCAAGAATTAATTTTGCGACGGAATCGAACAATGAACACTTCAGACTGTTTCTAAATACGTGTTCTTTCCATTAGGAAAATATTTGGTCACATTTTCGGTTTTGTTTATTTTCAAGCGACGTTCAAATAATGTCTAAACCTCGTGAAGCTGACTTGAGAGCCACAAAACCGATTTTGACCCCGTTCGCAAAAAATAAAAATGCAATTGAACTCAAAGCACTTTTTCTAGAAATACTTCTTCCAGACCTACCTTCTGGGAAAAGGATTTTTGATTTTTTCATATTGGACACCTCCGGGCAACATTTACGAAAGGCCGCTCTTAAGTATTTCTTACGCTCATGGTTTTAGAATTAGGCCGTTATATTATCCAGTGAACAGCAAACTGCTTTAAAGGTTAACAGCACTTTACCCGAGTAGAGTTAAGGATTAAAAAAGTGTAGGAGAAGGCCATATGAAGTGGCAGAAGGAAGCCAACCAGCCAGGTGATACCTAGCAACGGAGCTAACACGACGCATGTATGGACGCCTAGTCTGGAAGAGACCAAATGAATGTTCAATCTTTCTCCAGCGGAAATTAGGAAAGACTAAAAATCTAAGTTTAAATCGAAAGTTATAAATACCCGGGACATAATGCCGGGAATGAGTGACACAAGGAGCAGTTCAAAGGTTATTCATCGAACAATATTTATTAAAAACTAAATCATTGGATAATGCAATTCAAGACTTTTTTTTGGCTTAGCCATTATGGTATATCAGCCAATATACCATAATCTACAAATATGGTAAGCGTACGTGTCAGCTTAAAATTAAAAGGGAGCTACAAATTTAATAAAATTTAATAATTTAATTCAACGTTTTTAATAAAACAATTATTCCACTCGCGCTTGTTGGATATGAGATGATTATAGCCAACGAGGCGCGTAGCGCCGAGTTGGCTATCTATCATCCCATATCCAACACGCGCTCGTGGAATAATTGTTAAATATATATATATATATATATATATATATATATATATATATATATATGTATATTACCAAAAGGACGTAAAGACAGCAGAGTGACAATAACTCTCAAAAAAGAAACAACAACTTTGAGTTTAAATTTACAAGACATGTTTCGACATTCTCATGTCATCTTCAGTTGCAGATGAGCATGTAACTGTTGTACATTTGAATTTAAATTAAGGTACGTTACAAACTACGTGTCAGTGCTTACGTTACATTTGAATGTTAAAAACGCGAAAGATGTAAATAGCGCGCGCTTGACTAGATCAGAAAATCAATAGATAAATAAAAAAAATAGATGTAATAATAATAAAAATAAATTAAAAGACCAAGGAACAACATAGTTAAAAGGAAAGAGACAATTCTAGATGTTTCAGTTGCTGATTAAGGATAGGTTTTCCTCACTTAATATGCAATGCCTCTTTGATCTTAATTTGGTATTTTGAAGCGGCAGAATGTAACACCTACAATCATCAAGGGCCTGTCTTGACTCTTGTGATACTGAATGCTTCACGATCTTAGATTCTGCCGCTTCAAAATACCAAATTAAGATCAAAGAGGCATTGCATATTAAGTGGGAAAAACCTATCCTTAATCAGCAATTGAAACATCTAGAATTGTCTCTTTCCTTTTAATTATGTTGTTCCTTGGTCTTTTAATTTATTTTTATTATTATTACATCTATTTCTTTTTATTTATCTATTGATTTTCTGATCTAGTCAAGCGCGCGCTATTTACATCTTTCGCGTTTTTAACATTCAAATGTAACGTAAGCCCTGACACGTAGTTTGTAACGTACCTTAATTTAAATTCAAATGTACAACAGTTAAATGCTCATTTGCAACTGGAGAAACTAAGAAATCAAACACAATCCGCAGTAATTTTTTAAAAATCATCTTTTCTAAAAAACAAGCTCCAGTGAAAGAAGACTAGTTAAAGAACTTATTTCTGACGAAAAAAGCGTTAGGTGCATATTACGATTTTACTCAAAAATCAAGATAAATATTTTCGCATGTGTGCAAATATTTCAAACTGCAATATTAAGATGAAAGATCAAATCGATCAATATTTTCGCATGTGTGCATATTTCGAACTGGAATATACGAATTTGTCCGTGAGTGAAGAGATCTCAAGTTTCGTGGAATCTATCAATAGGAAGCAAGACTAAAATGGCCAAGATATATTTCGGGACGACATATTTATGCAAAAAAGTTTTGGTTTGCTGTTATAAGCGAAAAACGTACGAATTTCTTGTGTGTACAAAGCCCACGCGCTAAAATTCACCATGCTTAGATCGTTGTTTACTTGCCTTCAAGGCCAGAAATTGCGCAGCGTTATGTTGAAAGTTCTCAAAAAAACTTCGATTTCAGAAAAAAATCTTCGATCAAACAACACTTTTTGAAAACATGGTTACTTGAACATAATATTTAGGGGACCATCAAATGGTCAAATTGTCGCTAGGCCCTGTTTGAAGTACGAAAGTACGGTTTTCACTTTACGTCCATAATTCGCATCTTCTTGAGAATCGTAGTGTCGTTGACTCGAGAGCTTATTCTGTCACCTTTAAGACCTTGATATCTATTCTTCTCCAAGCAGAGTATTCTATAGCATTGTTACCTTACATTATGAGTTCTAACTCGATTGCAAATGAACGAAAAATCCGACCTGAAAATTTGGAGGGTCGGCTGCGTGGACGCCATATTTTCAGATTTGATCATATGGTACTTTCGTGACATGACAGGGGGCACGTACGTACGTATGTACGTACGCTCGGTCAGTCACGTGACAACCAAACGAAAAGAGGTTGACTATAGAACACTTTCCAGTACAAGGTTAAAAAAGAATACATTTTCTCAAGCAAAGCCAGAACGGCTAATTTAAATTTAGACAAAAGAATATTAATCCGGAAGCCACTTATGAAAGTGATCTATATTCCATGGGTATGGGGCTCTGCCCCACGCTCGCAAAGCGCGTGTGGGAGCCCCGCTATTATGAACGATGCAACAATTTCAGGACTGCAATCCCCTTTTGTGGTACAGCAATATGGACGGTTAGATGATATTATATTAAATAAGCTGTAGATTGGATGTAAAATGAAAAATAATTGAGTTTGCGTGGAAATGTGTACATTTTCGAATAACTGACGGCATCGTCAGATCTGCTAGTTTTATCCAAATTTAAAGTTTGATTAAGTCGCACTGAATCATTTTCCCAAAAACTCCTTTGAAGATCAAATAGAACCACACTTTGCCTTACAAAAGCCAGATTTTCAGTCGATTATTTTGTATAGCACATGGTTAAATAACAGGTTACTTTACACCTATTCTTAATCTTGTTGGAAGAAAGTGGGATAAATTCAATTACGTTGTGTAAATAAATGGTCAAGAATTGCTCAAATTGCTGCCAAATTGTCTATCGATGGTGTTTTTTAAGATTTGGTACTCTTTATCGGTCCAAGTTTTTTCAATTCGTGGCGCGACGCTCCGAGAATCGTCTGAAATTTTGAGCTTCAACAGCCGCATTTGGGCGAAATTCAGCTTTTATCGATTTTCTAGAAAATAAATCGATATTCAGCCAAACGAAGTATGCAGTGCTTTGTTTCACCATAACGCCTCCCTAACTTAAGAATATAAGCCGAATCGATATTTCGGCTATTGCCCCCATATTTTGAAAATGTTCGACTTTTGGCCACATTTCCTTTTAAAGGAAAGCCAACTGAGAGTGTTTCACGTAAAGAAGAGAAAAAAAGACGATGCTAAAATCAATGGATGTATTTATCTCAAGGGTAATATAAGATCTTAGTTGTCTCCACCTTTCTAAAAACAGAAGATAATGCCACACCGCGGATTCATTAATTAATAATTGGTTCATTGGTTCATTTATTTCACACTATTTACATAAAATTTACATAGATAGAAAAGTAAAGTTGCTACAAGTGATTACAGAATAAAATAAATAAAGTACAGATTATAAAAATGTGTGTGGTGGTCAAAGTAGCTAGGGCTTTCTGGCCACCACCTACTTTTAGATAAATAAAGAAATAGTACTGAGCTAGGATTAATGTGGAAGAAAGAATTACAAGTCAGTATAAATTTAAGGTATGTTAGAGATATATTGAACCAGGAAAGAATCTATACAGGAAAAGCTTAATAAGAGAAGAACAGACACACATACAGACAAACAAACAACAATAACAACAATAACAGAAGCACATACAGACAAACAAACAACGGCAACAAAAATAACAGACACATACAGACAAACAAACAACAGCAACAACAATAACAGACACTACAGACAAACAAGCAACAGCAACAACAATAACAGACACACATACAGAAAAACAAACAAACAACAACAACAAGAATAACAGACACATACAGACAAACAAACAAGAGCAACAACAATGGACAAAAGAAGAGACAGACAAAGGAGAGGAAAAGAACAACGCATCATGAGCAATAATAGCAGCAGCAGCAGCAGCAACAGACCTACACATAAGCGGACAATTATTATCATTATTAATATTATTATTATTATCATCATTATTAACTGTTATTCCTTTGTTATTTACATATGGATTGTTACATACTATATATTTGATCACTAAACAGATATCATATATTATTTGATTGATGAGAGATCAGGTGGGCCAGAGAAGGTTTCTTAAACTTGTTAAATACTTTTAATTTTTTCAATGCCAAAGGAATAGTTTCCCACATTACAAGAAGAGTACTTAAAAGTAATTTTTCCCATGGTTGTTCTGACTTGTGGTCGGGGGAATTTAAGTTTGGCGGATTTTCTGGTGTTATAGGAGTGGACAGCTGTTATAGGTATCAAAAAATTATGGAAAATTGCAAGAATAGTTGTTAGATTGTTATATAGTTTAAAAGCAAGTAAGCAGATTTTAAATCTCACAACATTTTAAAATTTCAAGGATTTGGTAGTAAGGAGAAGAGGGTTCCCGTTTGTTTGCAAAAATGATACTTCGGCTGCATTGAATTTGTTTAGTACTGATCTTCTTTAAATTAGTCCGATAAGTTGATTATCTCTGATAATCGATCAAACATTCAGAGAACATGGGATGCCATTATGCGCCAAAACTGAAAATACTAGCTTTTTGCAGCATGAAAAAAAGCTTTAGTAAGTAAACTGCATTATCGTCATCATCATCATCAGCAGCAGAAGTTAATTCAAAATGCCCAACCATATTAACTTAACAATTCAAAGGTGTGTGACGAATCCGCGCCACAAATGTGGGCGCCCTCCAACATATACAAAACACGAAACATCAACAAGCCCGAAAAGACACGCCACAACACAACTAAATGTAGGCCTACAAATATTTATTACTCTAATTAAGACAATATGGTAATTAACAATTACAAACAACAAAAAAGACAATAAACTAAGTTATCTACCCTAATTACAATAATAAGATAAAACTAAATTGCTAAGTTACTTACCACAACTACTTTACAAGAATCCATTTATTTCATTTACTCCATTATTTGCAGTGGGAAAGGACCAGAAAGGAACTTGCGAACCATTCGTGCTAGTCCATTCTCCCACCCATCCCACCCCCGTGGTGGGATGGGTGGGAGGGTAGACTACAAGAAGACTAGAATATCTAACCATTTCTCGATGTTAGAGAAAGGTGGCAAATTCTTCTCAATTATTTTAAGATCCTGAGTGTTGGTCCGGCCGGGGCTCGAACCCTCGACCTCCCGCACAACAGTCCAGCGCTCTATCCATTGAGCTAACCGGGAGGCAGTTACAAGAATGAGAATGCGCTAACTATATTTACAAGAGTATTATTAATATAAAAGGGTAGAGTTTCTTTTTTTGGTTCAGTTCAGTTAGGTTTCACCTTACTTCCGTGTTCTTGTCTTGTCCACAACTCACCACGCTCCACCAGCAAACGGTCCCCTGCCAAACCAAACTCCCGTTTCTCCAACCAGGTTCCCGTCTCATCTGTTCTCAACTTTGCTCGTTTCCCCTATGGGGTGCCATGTGGGGTGTTAAAGAGAACTATCGGGCGACGTATGACAGGGTTCGGCATCTGTAAAAAGGATAAATTTTCTTCTTTAACAGAAGAAGACCTTGATAGAGTATTAGAAGAAATTAAAGAAACGCATCCAAATTGTGGGTCTAATATACTAGCTGGATACTTACGTTCGTCGAAAATATCTGTACAGAGGTACAATGTAAGAGATTCTCTTAATCACATAGACCCAATAGGAGTGATAGCTCGGAAATATAGGTGTGTGCATCGTCGTGCGTACAATGTTACCCGACCGTTAGGTCTGTGGCACTTGGATGGCAATCACAAACTGATCAAGTGGCGTTTTGTTGTTCATGGATTTGTAGATGGATACTCACGCCTCCCTGTTTTTCTGGCATGCAACACAAACAACAGATTTGAAACGGTACTGCAGCTTTTTATTAAAGCTGTAGAAGAGTGGGGCCTACCATCACGAATAAGAACTGACAAGGGGGGAGAAAATGTTTGCACTGTCAAGTACATGTTTACTCATCGACTTCGTGGACCAGACAGAGGCTCTGCTATTACAGGAAGAAGCATTCACAATCAAAGGTTTGAACGATTGTGCGTTGATGTATACAGTGGGGTGTTTTCTTATTATTACAACCTCTTTACTAGATTGGAGGAATGTCAAATATTAGATCCTGATGACGAGTTAGACATTTGGAGTCTACACTTAACTTTTCTTCCAAAAATAAATGCTTCGCTGAAATTTTGGAAAGAAGGATGGATAAGGCACCCTTTGAGGACCGAGCACAATAGAAGTCCTTTGCAGTTATGGGTTCAGAGAATCAATAGAAATCATGGCCAACCTCCCCAAGAGGATGATATTCAGAACATTGATCAGTATGGAATAGACTGGGATGGTCCGGTTGGCGATGAGAGCATGGACAATTCAAGGGTAGAAGTACCAGGATCAGGATTCAACCTAAGTGAGAATCAGCTTCTTGAATTATAGAATAGAATTGACCAACTGGCAAGTTCATGCGAAGATGGTATACAAATATATGTTTCAATTAGAAATGCATTCAATGAGATTTGTAATCACTGAATTGTATCACTCATTATATACAATAAATCCTCTATTAAGCCCCCATCTCATATAAATCGGGCTACTTGGAGCAAGACATTTATTAAGTCAACAAAGAGGGACATGCTCAGGTGAATTGCAGGTTTTAAGTTACATGTCGGGCTCTTGGGGAGGGTATGTAGTAGGGAGTCTCTCTCACCTTGTCTCAGCCACTGTTCTTTTTTTTTTTATCTTGAGCTAAAGATGGCCAGGCAAAATATGCTGTTGAACTTTCATATTTTTATTAACATATACATTTACTTTGATTAAAATTTTTTCATTCAGCAAAACTATCACGACTACACTGTAGCTTCTCATAAGTTAACTAAACTTGCCATGTGATACTAAGCTTCAAATAATTTGGGATCAACAATGAATTGTTTAAATTAATAATCCAAAACTCGAAATAAAGAATACCTTATTGTTATTTTGAGCTCTGATAAAATTACAATTCATTCAGAGCTTGAAATGTGAATAATGTGGATTACTTGTTCAAATAATTCACTAATAACGAATAACGAAATGATTGTGAAAACAATGAACTCAATAATCGGCTCTTGGAGTACACTTGAGGCGATTTGACTGTAAAGAAACATCAACAGTGTGAAAGCTAATTTTATAATACAGCTCAATCTAACAACAGCTTCAAAATGTTGATATTGTAAATTTCAATAAATACAAAATTGATACAACAATAGTAAAGGTTCCATTACCACCAACTCAGACCATATCTATCTCCCACACATCTGAGTTCAATATTGCCGTGAACTCTTGTCGCAGTTCACAGAAGCTGCTATAAGTACTGGGCATTTTCAGAGTAAAACTACATGTGTGGGAAACTGGCCGACGTTGTAACCCCTCTTGATTTGTAAATGAGATTGTTATGATATCTGTTACCAAAACATCAGAAGCTGTAGTGTATCTCAGGATAATGGCTAGTTTTGCTTCATCTAAACCTCTAACAAACCTCTTTAAGTGACCCAAAGTCTCTGATTCAGCTCTGTTACTCGGGAACCTGTGAAAAGTGAAATTACCTTTGAATTTGTAGGTATGATAGAATCATACAACAGCAAAAAGGAAGATACATCCGTGAAATAAATCTTCAAAGAAGAAACTATTTCCTTCCAGCAATCTGCTGCATATTGCGGTTTCATGAGAATCTCTTTGTGAGCGAACTCTGTAACCACTTCTCTGATATTGTCGTTTGTGACTCGTCTCTTACAGTCAAATGTGTAATGAAATTCAAGTAGCTCATCATCATTGGGCTCAATACTCTGGTTTAAACATTTACCTATAGCATCAGCCTCAGACCTTGATACATAATTCTGAAATGAACTCATTAACATCACATCAGTCACACTCTCTTCTCCAAAAAGACAAGCAACTAAAAAGGACTTACTCATCTTCACAGGGAAATATTGACAGTCTTTATATCCCTTAACTATGATTTTAGCAACTGCTTCAAACATAATTCTGTTGAAGTCATGACGGATATATGGGACTCTTTCAATTTCACCTAGCATATGAGATTCGTAACAATCTTTCCAAAAAAGTGAAAATATTTCCCGTAATCGTCCAGTCCCTGTTCCAGATTCTTCATTACCTTGCTGATTAATAATAATTACAGATAAAGTGCATGTTAAGATGGACTCATCAGAAAATATATCTGGCATATCTTGCCTGACTAATGATCTATGAACCCTTATTATTTTAATAGGTTGTTCCGTTACAGGCACTTAAATACTAGCTGAGGTAAATACTAGCTGGGATGCAGTGCACACTACACAAAGCTAAACCAAAGCAAAAACAAACAAAATCTGAATTCGGACATCTCATGGTTGTTTGAAACGAGGTTTGCTCAAGTGCAACTGAGCCCCAATAGTGGAGTATTTGCCAAAAAAAAAAAACCTCTGGTATGGTTGAGGATTTGCATTTTCGAAAATGTTAAATTCCCAGCGGGGCCATGAGCACTGCAGGATTTGACTCATATGTAATTAACATAGCGATGACAACTGACCTAATTGTAACTGGAGATAACCTTAATACATTGCACTCCTGCATGATTTTCCACAGTCCAATTCATCAGCAAAAAGCAACCAAGGAGATAGAGCCATCCCAACTGTTTATGAACACACAAGGTATTGCCATCATAATTAAAAACTTTTACAAAATGACCATGCTTACCTCACTTTCTTCACTAATCACCTGTTTGTGACCCTAATCAATCTGTTCTTTTAGGAGGTTCCTCAACAACATTTTTTCCAGGAATGTTGTCTTGGTCACCAGATACACCTGGTTGTGCATCAAAAGGTACACAAACATCTAAGTGCTGCCGGAGCTCATTCATTGGGAAAAATTTGTAGCATTGCTGACAAAAGTCATCAGAAACGGACATTTTAGCTGGGATGACAACATCGTCAATATCCAGGTTTGATTGTATCGGACGAACATGTATCCGTCCTTGGCCAACAAACTGTTTCAAATACTCCATAGTGTACCCATTTGGGCCAGGAGCTATTGCTTTTAGACGGCGAGAACTTGGTTCAGCGTGCAAGAATTCATAACCACCAGCTTCGTACAACTTTGGAAAAGTTGCCTGAACCATCTCATGGAGTTCTCCTGCACAAGAGTTTTCTGGATGAAAACCTTTTCTTTCTCCAAGGCCTGCTGTTAGCAATTCCCTCTTCTCTTCATTACTCGGCACCTCATCTTGTGCAGTGTATGCCAAACAAAATAATTTTGCAGTTAGTTCTTTGTTTTCTTCTTCCTCCCTTTTGCGGCCCTTGTGACGGTGAAATGTTTTGCTTGACTTGATGTTCCACGTGTAGTTGTATTGTTTACAACTGGTGATGGCGCGTTGTGAACTTTTTAGTACGGAGAAAACGCTCGTTTCAACTCAGCTTGAGCTCGATCAGAAGTAGTATTAGTTTCTCGAAGGTCTTGTGATGATTGAGGTGCTAGACTTATCAAATTGGTAGCAGCTTGGGAGAGCAAACGTGCAACATCCGCGATCCCTCCACTGTCGGCCTTATTGCAACGAAAAGGACGTGAAAAGAACTCTGGGTTATGTTCACAATCCCGCAAGTTATTTTGAAATATAACTGAAAACAGGCCCCATGAAAAATGGCTGAATAATTTTCAAAATGGGCTGAATAATATTGTGTCAAGTATGTTTAATTCGTAAAAGTAGGTGGTTAATGAAAATAAGGCTGAATAACTTTTGAAATGGGCTAAATAATATTGTGGCAAGTATGGTGAATTCGTAAAAGTAAGTGGTTGATGAAAAAAAGGCTAAATAATTTTAAAAATATAATTTTGGCGGTAATGGCACCCCATAGAGATTTACTACGAGCGAGCATATGGGGACGTCAAGGATGAGACAGCGTTTTGGTTCCAGAGTAAACTTTATTCGTAGAGCACTCTGACATACATCATGCTAGAATCAAAACTTAACTTGTAATCATCAGAGCTGTACAATGTAGCTGCTTGTGAACTAATTGGTGTGAGGTGCTATTGTTATCTAAATCGACCATATTTGAACAGTATAACAAAAGAAGCGGCAAAGGTCTTTGAGGTTAAATTCTTAAATATTCCCAACTGTTTCTACGACGAAAAGAATTTCAAATTAAAAGAAAGGCTAGAATAAACTCGAGGTCATTAAAATTAGGAAACTTAGGTGAGAATTCACAGCTTTGATGTTAGAAATATACATGGAAATTACAATAAAGTAGCTTACAAAACAAAATGAAAAATACAATTAAAGTTTCCGCTTATCTAAGCAAGGTTGGTGTTAAGTTTGATCGTATGAAAGGAAATTGAAATCACGAGTATAAACTCAGCTGCCAACTACCATGACTACTAATTTTGCCAGAAATATCATTAAACCTTTTCTTTGCCTACAATCTCACTAGAATTTAACAAGACTGAAAAGTTAACGATGCAAAATCTATTTCCAAAATCTATTGTGGCTTTTTTTATATATTTTTAAAACATCGCAATGAAAGAAACTCGCATGAATTGAGAACGGCTAGAGTACCAGAAACAACGAACAAATATCCTTAAACATTCACAGGAGAAAATCGCTAAAGTCTCCTGTAACAAGAGATTTGAGACTGTTTTTTTTTTTCCCTTACTATTGTTTTACCCTCGGGTTTTCTGTCAGTGGCCATTTAGATATAATACTGTATCATTAGCTATTAGTAACTATAGTAAGATTCACAACTTGCGATATTTTGCTTGACTATGCCGTACTACGATATTACACTTTCAACTATCGCTGTGATGTACAATGTAAGTGATGCGAGAGCACCTCAGACTATCAGCTTTTGCCTCGTTTCCACGTAATAAGAATTCGTCTAATTATCCATTAAGGGAGCACATGGTCGAGTTCTCATGTTGTCCTTTCCAGCTACCGAGAATTATCTTAATAATCTCAGGTTTGCCTGTAAAAGGGTTAGCCTCTATACAATCAACGCTGGGATAAATTAAAACTCTGCAGCTACATGGAGGTTTTGTTGGAGACTTTTTTTTTTTGTCTTTTCGCCGTCCTTTAGTGGCGCAAAATTTACTTTTCTCAGGACGGCAATGGTTGTGGCATCCTCATTTACGTCCGAGGGAGCTACGGAAGTTTGTCTCGTGCTTGTCCCATCGTCCATTGCTGGGAATATCGCCTGAATCCTTCTTGTCAAACGAGCTCTTATCTGTAAATTGCAGGTTAAATGAACCATATTGTTACATTTAAGGAGTATGTCACTCTAAGTCATTTTGCCTTTGATTTTGTTTTGTTATATGATATGAATGGAGGTTCAATACCAACAAATTTTCTCAAGCCATAGCGGAATTTGAGGTCATTCAGTTATCTGAAAGTAATGAGGACAGGTACATTTATAAATGTAATAGATGCAGTGTAACTACTTCCTTTTCTTCCCTAAGAAGGGTTATCAATTGCAATACCAACTTTAAGCACTTTGTACGACAAATCAATGATCTGTCTCGTGAATTGGAAATCCATGTCCTTTCTTCTTCCCCCTCCTCCCCCATGCCCCTTCCAAGGAGATGGGAATTAGTTTGAATGTGGAGCTCTAGCGCACTTTTGAAGCTCCACGCCCGATAGAATATGGAAATACATTGATAAAATTTGGTCATAGTTTGCTGCCATTGTCACGTCGAGTCCATCTGTCTAGAAAGTTCGATCCAAGAATGAGCCCTGCCCAATAGGGTTTCGTTTCTTCGATAGGACGCGTAAAATAAAACATCCCGGTCTCTGCTGTACTTGTTAAAATCGATATATTATCGGACTTTGACAATTTTCTAATTGAACAATCACTCACCTCGCTGTTCCTTACGCAGTGAAGAAGAAAGATGAAGAAACCCTGTTAAATGGAAGAAATGTCCAGAATCTGTGTCAAGCTATTACGATAATGCTAGACTTTTACGAGAGCTGCACAGCTTTTGAAGCATTGAGCTAGCGAAGTAACACCTCTCTCTTTATGAATCCATCAATAACTGATAAAACAAAACGACTTTTGAACTTTAATTAAGTTTGTCTCTACGCCTTACCTGTGTAGAGTTGAAAATCGTGAAGATGTAAGCGAAAGCTTTATGCAATGGTGATAATAACCCAAATAACCACGAGATTCCCAGCAGAGGAATCATTACTACGCATGCCTTTACACCAAGTCTGCAAAAAAAGTTAGAATTGTTGTGTTATGATTATGACGAAATCTAATGAGCACCAATAGGTATATCAATCATATCAAGTTGATTTATCGTTGTTATCGCTACGAACTCCAGATTCCGCTTCCCCTAAGACCGTTGGATTCCACATTTCAGTTTCTGGAGCTGGACCTGATTCCTAGACCCTGTAATCCGGAAACCGGGTTTCCTTACATGGACCAAACTCTACCTTATTTGTTCGCTGTGTTTGTCTTTCTCTTGTTGCATCGTCGTCATTTCCTTGATAACCCGGCCGAGGATCAGAATGTTGAACTTAAAAGAAGTAAACAGACCTCTATGAGCCCCTTAAATTTCTTTCAGTCTCGATAACGACAATCATAGTTATTTTCACTTACAAATTCAACAAGCACAACAAACACTATGAATATCCAGATCAGACCATTGGCCGGAGACATCCAGCAGCTTTAAGAAAAAAGAGAAAAATTAAGTCATGAATAAATGCTTTTTTTGTCAGTGATTACATGAATCTTAAACGAAAGTGCTTTTGGGCATGCTAATATGGATTTGGTGCACATTTAGTGAGTCGATCATGCCTCTTCTCCAGATTATTGACTGAATTAATCAATAATTATTGCCCTAAACAATCTAATTCAAAATCGTTTAGAATAATCAGAATTTTTACATTTTCAATCTCAAAGCACAATAACAAAACGAACAAGTAAGGACAAATAATAGAGAAAATATTGAATTTCTAGATCTATTTGATGGCAAACAGCCGAAAACGTTTGGTTTAAACATTTTAATAATTTTTTTCCTAATCTTTTAGCCTTGTATATGGAATATCCTTTATTGAGCGCACATCATGGACATAGATCTAGTTTGTTCGGCTGTAACAGGATGGTTTTTCTTTTTCAATTCCAAAGAATACTTGTGTCAAATCAGTTCTTGTATAATTGAGTGGGATGACATTAAATCAGATCAATGAAACTCAACTTACTATTTATCACTCACAAAACTTTCGATCCCATCTTTTCCGGCTGCAATACTCAGGGATAGGGCAACAATGAATGCAGGAAGGCCTAAAAAATTGAAATTCGAAACTTTTTGTTATCTGCCAAGAGCATAATTTTCCTTTTTGACCTCGCATAGTTACCCCAAGCACTCCTAGTCAGAGCTATTCAGGAATGTAACTTAAAATATAATTGATGCAAGGTTGTAGCTGGTCCCGTGCTCTTGAACTCGGAGATAAATTCTTCCCTGGAATGCTTTAGGAACATCGACGCACAAAAATAGAGGTGAATAAGGACCAAATAAAAATTGTTGGAAGAATTTTTCTCAAGAACTAGGGGTTGTGGATAACTGAAGGGACGGCAGTTAAAACTCTTTACTAAATATTCTAATGTTCGCAGAGTACCTTACCCCATGAGATTCCATGGCAAATTTTTAACTTGTTACCAACGTTATAAACTTTCACAACAAACAAGTAGAGGTAAACTCCCTCGATTAGCATCCAGCAGAAAGCGGCCATCAAGAAATACTGCACTGGGCCGCCACTGTAACGCATCCTCCCTGGGAAAATGGACAGCGAAAGAGAACAGATTTGTGTGTAATTCACTTGAATAGTTACACGCGATGATTGATTTGCATGCGTTTCACCCTGACTGTTTGAAAATTGACCAATCGAAAGGCATGTAAAGGTTGTTTAATTTTGAGTTAAATGATGGAGGGCTCACCATAAAACCGTTTTTTTTTTTTTTAACCAGAGAGAAAGGACAAAAAAATGACTTGAAACTGCTTGAAAACCCTTAAATCCCGTCAGCTTCATGTTCTACGAATAATAATATATGTTTTCGTTCAGATAAGTCTCTATTTTTCTTTTCCTAATTTAATTTATTGCTTCATTCATCTTTGTATCCATTGGCCCTTTCCTTTTTTGGACTGTAATCACTGACTATTTCAGGACTCTTGCCTTGTTCTTAGTTGCTCCAATCCCAGCAAGAAATATGACTTGTCCTGCACCAAGAGAGGTGACGAGACTTACTCGAGTCTGAGATAAAGGTCCCCTTATGTCTCTGGCATCACAAAAAGAAAAAAAAAATTGATGAATAAATAAATGAAAATAGCAAAAGAAATATCCTATAAAAGAGGTAATAGTCTACACAATGCACAAGAGAAGTTGAACAGAGGCAGCAATGTATCATAAGTGTACTCCTATGATGGTAGTTCTATCCATATCTTTTGCAAAATTTACTCCCTTTTTCATTTTATATGTGAAAGTTAAAGTATTTCGATAACGATACATTTTTTCATTTCTTTTTCGAAATTTTATTGTAGAGGAATACAAAAATAACACCAGATCTTTCCCTCGTCTTAGAACTCAAAGAAACAAGGGAACAAGGAGTAACGCGGTTAATACTGCTCGGGTTTCAATGGTACCTGTCCTTTGACAGAACCAAACATACTTGGAAAATTTATTTGATCACGTCTTCACTATTTTGATTAATACTGTATTCTGTCTAACCACTGAACTCACGTGAGCGTGACATAGCTGATTATCGTCAATGAGATCCCAATGACAGACAGAGTCAGCCCAACGTATGTGAGAATTACCAAGGCCTTTTCGTCTTCCTTTTACGAAAAGAAAAAAAAAAACAAAAAAAAACCAGCAAAACAAGACAACAAAGATAATAACAATACCTTGAGAAAATATTAAAAAGTCTGGATACATCGGATTCGCAAAGTTTTTAGTGTACTACACCATCTAATATAATATTATAATATACATTTGCTCAGATATTCGAGCATGTCCTATCGAACAAGGCAGCTGTAGGCGTTATGAGGACACCTACCTCTGATATACCGGCTCTCTCTGGACCAGATGACGTGTCCAGAAGAACAGCAAAATGAGTCAAATGATTGCAGGTGCACTCTGTTTGGTGAGCATTACTAGATTTGACATAGCATCCTTGTCCTGACCAGCCAGTGGAGCTGTGGTGAAAGGTAGTTACAGTATCAATCAAGGGAGAGTCAAGTCATGCAAACGGAGCCCCAGATGTAACTTATCAAAACGAACATTTTCGGCTGTTAGATGATGATCGTTAAGCACTTGCATGTATTTTCCTCTTCCTAAAACTACATGTATGCTCTCTCGGCTTGATTTCATCTGGATATGGGGACCGGCGACACCAGTCACAATAAGTTTTAGATTATTCCCACTTCATTAGACCAATGCTAGCCTCATAATAAGTGTTGAAAAAAGACTAAAGGAAATCTCAAAGCATATTTACCCCTCATCGAACATATTCCAGAACACACACTTTTTTTTAATATTTGAATTCTAAAACAGTGAAAGTAATAGGAACATCAGCAACAACAACATAAGCGAATTTCATTTCAGACAATCGACAGAGTGACTCAGTATCACCTTGAAAATATGAAGTGTAGTGAACTTTTTAAGAAAAGAAAATCCTGAGACATGTTACCTTAACGTTTTTGAACTTCAAAGTTATATTTTCCTGTAGTCTCGTAGGTAGAGGAGTTATTGTGGCAGCCATAATAATGGAGTTGACTTCCCTATCTCGAGGCAATGGAAGTCAGGTTTACTAAACTTAAAATGCACGCTAATTACGAGTTTACATAATCAAGAAAAAAGAACACACTTAAACGATTCAACTGAAATCCCCTTCAGTATTTAGTGTCAAGAAAATTAATTAATATTTTATGTATGCAAAGTTGGCAAATGAATTCAAAGTTCAAATCTCTACGAGACCTGGAATCGTTACTGTTCTCTGTCTGGTTAGTAATAAATAATTGGTGGAGATCTCTGTAAATCATTCCAAGTACCACTGAACCTTGGAAAAAGATAAAAATTGAAACAATTTAATGAGTTCTGGAATATAAAGTTGCATCAGATTAAGAAAAAAATAGTCAACGAGAAAACACGGAATATTGAAATAAATGTTCAAACCATTGTATAAGTTCCTCGGTGGAATGCTCAGAAAATTTTCTCCTTTGGGTTCCTCCAGATGAAAGTGGTGGCTTTCATTTTGATGGAAAATTTTCCTTACCAGAACATCTGGGGTAAAAGTGTAAAATATAATGATAGAAACAACAATACTAATAATAATTCTAATAATAATAATAATTATAATTATGCGCATACATAAGTCAGTCATCACAAGTTCACTCAATATTGCGAGGCGCTTTAAGATTTTGAGATAAGGGATATCACATTTAAGCGTTACCATAGTGATGTTATATAACTTTTAGTATTTAGATTAAGGATTTTACTAAATATTAATTACGTTTAGGACTAAGGCCTTTATGATTAGGAATTGCCTTAGTTCAGTTAATATGGCGAGGCGCCTTAAGATTGAAATACGGGATATTAGATGTTTCATTACATTTAAGCATTTCCATAGTAACGTATGGAACCTTTAGTATTTTGACTGAAGTTTCTATTACATAGCAATTATGTTTAGGACTTTCATTACTAGGGTTCCATAATAAGGAATTGCTATAGGAAGTTTCATTGTAAGGACCTTGGTCGTTGCATTGATTGGTTACGGCTTGCCGCCCAATCATTGTTTAGGATATCTGGGCATCCAGAAGTTTTTATGCCATAATAATAATGATAGCAATAATAATAATAATAATAATAATAATAATAATAATAATAATACTAATAAAGACAATAATAACAATACATGTATTAAAAATATTTACGATAAAAAATGAACTTCGTGTACAAAATTGTGTGTAATATCAAAGAGCGAAAAAAGGTTACCTAATGCTTCCAAAATGAAGATAAAATGGTCAGGTTTTAATCAAAAGAAATACAATAGTGAGAAGAGGAACATTGCATTACATGTATGTTGCCCTTCAATGTTATAGTAAGGCTGTTCCATGCAATGAGCACCTTTTCATGGTCAGCCCTTGAATCAGTAGAATGATAATGTTGAACGCACTAGCTATCTTTAGAAAATGCCTTACCAAAGTGTACGCTGCTCATATTAAATTCATGTGTTGTGTGATTGAGGTTAAGCTGTGCTTTTTCCAACACAGATGTCTCCAAAGAGGTCAATTCAAGAAACAATTCCTCTATCTTTTCCACCTTATTTTCACTTTTGTTGCGTATCTCTTCAGTATAATGATCAGTAATGGACCTCAATGAATTGAGCAAATCCTAAACAAACGGAAAAAGGGGTTAATTTTCATGAAGAAATTATGAATCTTAATGGTCTCATAATGTCCTTTTATAACTGTTACAGTAAGCATGTACACTGAAACAATAACTATCATATCTAATATTATCAACAAAGCGACGCACTTTTTTTTTTTAATGTGGGGATACAAAGAGTTTTGCGTAAGGAAGTTTCCTGATTAAAAATGATATAAGAAGCAAGAACTAACCTCCTGGCCACGAATAAAAAGCGATGTATTTACAAGATTAAAAACAGAATACCTCTTTACGTAAGTCATTCAATTTTTGCTGCTCGCCTGTTTGGAAGAGACGGATAAGTAGCACTTATTATACTCCCTAAAAAATGGTTTATTAAATGAGAGAAAAGACAGTAAAATAAATAGTTTAATAAGTAAGGAAAACACAAATTGATGAGTGAGGGATTGAAATTGAGAGAGCGAAGGAGCTATCGAGTGATCGGATCGACTGATGGATTAATGGATAGACAAGTGGATGAAATTATAAATGACGAATGATTTCATATTGAAAACAAAGGAAGGTTTTACATACCATTTCCTTCCACTGCACTATTAAATAACGTTATCTTAATGGAGTAAACTTTGTAGAAGAGATTCCTCCAACAAAGTTTCATTTCAATGTTATACGATGGGCCAACTCTTTCAGCTTCCGTCTTGATATTTGTCCATTTTCCCCAACGGTAGAGTCTGTCAAACCTACGAGCGCATTCTTGCTGCCATTGGAAAGATTGGCCGAGACAATGAGCGAAGTCCCTGCACCACACTGTACAATATCTTCGAATATAATGAGGGCATTTAATGTTCAACCAAAGCCGACCAGTTCCATTCACAATTCGCTGACACGTGTCTTTTATCCCCAGAAGTTTCATTTCTGCGTAGTCTCTGAAGCACTGCTGGTTACCATGACCTAAAAAATAGTGGATTCAAACTTTAAACTAGAAGGAAATACTTGATTTAACCCAGCTTTCAATAATGATTATTTTTGTTCTGAATGAACATCCTTTTTGTAATTTTCATGACTGCCATCATTCATTTCATTCTTTTTTCTCGATTATGATAATGCTGAAGTCATCAAGAAAAGAGCATAGAATTGTTAGTTCCATTTACACTTACGTCAGCTGCGATATCCTCAAGTATTGTTAACCTTATCTTTTAGTATCTGTAACTTCAATGCAAATATTTTCAGCGGCAATTATCACACAACTCTGCTTTAAAACATTACGCCATCCTCCACGTCTTTATGTGTATTGCTAGAGCATAGAACAAATAATCCGTGTTTGGCGTCAAATGCTTTGATAAAATGGGTTATTCTTATTTGTATCATACCAAAGGAGAATGGATGAATATGAAGATGATATTAATTAACAAATTGATTTAATAGAATATGTGAACAAAAAATAACACTAACAGAAAAAAACTGGACCCCTTGTCATCCCCTCTCGTCCACTTCCCCCTCCCGAAAAAAAAAGAAATAAAAAAAAAAAACTATGACAAACCCCTCGATTGCTTTTTATTAGTTTGGAAGCTTTCGTAAAGGAAACCAAGAATTTGCCACGGTTTTGGAAATGACGATATATTTCGCAATGCAGTTAAAACATTCATGTTACCACATAAATGATATACTGTTAAGTCCTACATTTTTAAAAACAACATCCACACCTTTCTTCCACGATAATTGAAAATAATAATGACAAAAAAATTAAAAAAGGAAGCTATAAAGACCCTCGTCCAAAACCCAGTGAAATATAGAAATAAAATGCGTAGTACATTAAGTCGCCAATGGCCTACTTATTATAAGGAGTTTTCTAAAAGTTAACAAGGAGGTTACCGTTGATTTTGTCTTTTCGTACTCACCAATCATAAGCGCTAGGAAGAACATCTTCCAGAACATTTTGGCTAGAGATCTCCTTAAGCTTTTAAGTATGAATTCGGCCTTTCTGCGTCTTTAAGATCGCCGTTTCGTCAAGTGGTCTTTGTTTTGTGGCTGCGGGCAAACGTTAGACCGAGGCTAGATCTTATGAAAACCAGGGAGACAGCAGTAACCAAGTTCGGCGTGAGTTTTTTTAGCACATTATTCCTTGATGTTGTTGGCAATAAATTAACTAGCTCGGTTCGTATTTACTTTATAAATTAAGGCAATACAAAGACATGACATGAAAAATTATTTCTTAAATCCAGAAATGTCATGGAAACCATCGGGCATCAGCAGGTGGTAGTTGAGGTAAAAGAATGCTTAATTAAAGCGGACGTTGTAGTCTCTTCTTCATTGTAGAGCCGCCATTTTTCTCACCCCAGACACTTCTTCCCGCTTAACTTCCCCTTAACACCGACAGAATTATTTTCAAATTAACTATTTTCTAACATTAAATAACGGATGACAAGTCATGCATTCACACCATTGTCTTTCCGGTATGTTTCAAAATTTTAAATCCGCCCGTAAATTGCTGATGTTTTTACTTTCGTGACATCGCCACCGACAGATGTGTAATGAATGGGGATTAAAACGAAACGATGGGTTGTCATCTCAGTTGGTTCCATTAATAAAAAAAGGGCCGAATTTTTTAGTTTGCATAACTGACATGAAGTTGAGCACGTTTTACTTTTGAAAAGTGCAAATTTTCTAATGAATATTTTATAATGTCTGCCTTTAGCCACGATGTATTTTCATCCTTTTTTTGTTAGCGATCATACCTGATACATCGAAAAAATATTATCACCTCGAAAATTTAAAACAAATACAGATCTTTCTAAAGATCTTTCCGATCTTTCAGACTCCTTCTAAAACTATTGAATTAGTGTTTTACAAATATAGACCTCCAAAAGAGATTTGCAATTAGCTAAGCTGATAATGGATGGTTTTTGTCACAATGCTTTATTATTTTACTGACAGGAAAGGAATGTTTTGATGTACAAAAACAAAAAACAAAAAAATAAACATTCAGATAAGCTTTAAGATTTTACCTTGTTGGAACGAAAGTAGAAAAAAAAAAAGCATTTTATAAGGACGAGAAAATGACAATTATTAGGCCAAGGAGAAAGACGAAAACCGGTAATTATAAGGGTAAATGAAGACGGACTGTTGGATGCGATAATTATCGTTGCTGCTTCTTTTATTAACGTCAATCAACATCTACGAAGTCCTCAGTCATAATCTCATACGATGAACGAGGAATTCTCGCATATTTGATCGTGGAAACAAAGTATCTTGGTGCGGTGTTTTCAAACTAAATTCCACAACTTTCATTTGACCTGCAGCTCATGAAGCAGTTTTGTTGTATAAAATGCAAATATTTCTCAACTTATTCATACAGAAACATTTTTGCCATTTTACGCCGTTCTTCATTGCAATGATTGAAGTAGAAGGATTCGAACCATGATGGCGATACAATAAAAAAGGGAAAAATCCTTTAATAAGTTCTGTATTGCCGTGAAAACAGGTTTTTGCCTTCACAAATAAATGGACAGACGGAGGCACAACTCGATAAACTTCCTCTGGGAAAAGGCTTTCATGGGGCATTCGCTGGCTGTGGGAAGGCCGGGATCTCAGTATTACGTCATTTGACTATCCTTGAGACAATGCCTAACAATAACAAATCTGGCTTCAACGTACATTTACTTTATAAGCACAACTGAACTGATTGGTTTTTGACCAAACTGACTTTGGCCTAGCTCGAACTGACTGAGTTTGTCCTGGCCAGAACTGGCTCGATTAAAATGGCCACGTGTCAAAATGGCGACTGGACGTGGATTTTTATACTCCGCCTTTTTCTTATGTTTCTTGGTTAAATCTCATTTTCAGAATATTCCTTTCGCTGCAAAAAGTAGATCAAGGACCTGTAGAATTTGCAAAGTTGTTCCAGCATTAGTTTCACACGAATTTCAGACTATTTTGCGCCGAAACACGTCAGGCGAAGTCTACCCACGAAGAAGAAAGTACCTTTCTGCTCGAATCTCCTACTATCCTAACTCTGAAGCAAGCTTTAACCTCACTCGAATTGCTATCAGTGGAGATGTGGCACTCGCTCCTGATGCTATCGCTCTTTACTCTTTACTCCAATAGCTGCCCGGCATGCGGGAAGAAGGTCCATAAAAATCATCGAGCTGTAAGCTGCGACGTAAGCAATATATGGTGCCATATTAAAGGCGGTCGTATTACTCCCAAGGATTACAAACAACTTCAAAACCTGGATCACTTCGCTTGGTCCTGTCCATCATGTATTGAAGTACACGTTCTATCAGAGATTAGTAGCTCGGGGGTAGAAGAAGGGATCATTGACGTTAATCGTCGCTGTATCTACGAGAACCTCAAACTTAAGACAGAACACAAAGACCTGAAGATAGCCCATTTGAATTAGCCATTTTCTAAACGAGCGGCGGTCTGGGTACGATTTACCACCATAAAGGCTCCTGGGATCGTTTGGAGGGAGAACGTGAAGGTAAACAAACATGGCGCACTATAACTGCTGTATTCCAGGCTGCACTAATAGTTACAGAAATGCACCTAACCTTCAGTATTATATAATTCCTAAACACCCTGATATACGTAGAAAGTACGTGGTTCTTATGAGGAACGAGACGCTGAAATTAGACTCTACGAGTACACGGATTTGCTCAGCTCATTTCGATGGTGGAGGAAAACTTAGCAAAACACACTTGCCTTCAATTTTTCCATGGACAAAACCGACAGCTCCACGTAGAGAACTCAAGAGGGCCAGTTTCAAAGATGCGCAGAAAATGGAGCAAACCAAAAAAAGAAAAACAACACTTGCTCAAATTACTCAAATTACCACTGCTGTAATTTGCTGCTCATCTCTTTTATGTTGTCGTTTTCTTTCTCCAGCTGCTGAATCTCTCCCTTTATCTTGACAATTTCTTGTTCACTTGTTTGTACTCTGTTATATAAACCGTTTAGTTGGTCACCAGTACGTAATGTTTGTATTTCCACACTGTTACTGGTGAAAGCATTAACATTGATATTTTCCGATTGTTCTTCAAATTTAAAGTTCGCTTCCAGGCTCGTTGCCTTGGATTACTTCAGGTATTGGAAAACTTAGGAATAAACGCTATAAGTTGTTATAGGAAGCCAAGGAAGCAAAGAGTGAAGAATTATGGAGAGAGTACAGAAAGGTAAGAAATGAAGTGACTCACAAGTTGGCAGTGGCCTTATATTGGAAAAATGAATTTAAGAACGCCGAAAACAGCAGGGATTTATGGAGACTTGTCAAGAAAGTTCAGCGATTGGAAGGAAAAAAGAATACTATTGGTCTTTTAAAAGATGATCAAGAGAATATTATAATGCAAGACAGTACTAAAGCAACACTGATGAACGATTACTTTTCTAATGTTGGAGCAGGGCTTATGTTTTAAAATCCAACCAATACAGTACCATTTTGACAAGCAGCACATCTATAGGATCAGTTCAATTTTTACTGATTTCTCCCTAGACCTTTCTAAGCTTCATAAAGATTTAAATTCCATTAACCGAATCAAAGCCATGGGCTCCGATTGTGTTTCCCCAAGAGACTTAAGACTGCGTGGGGAATCTGTAGTTAAGGGCCTCTTACCTGTCTTTGAGCTTAGTTTTGCGAGTTCTAGGGTACCTTCTCTGTGGAAAACTTCTAGGATGCATACAGTCTTCAGGATGGGTGATTCCTTACACAGAAGCAATTACAGACCACCACAGATGTTTAGTCAACCAAGTAAAATCCTGAAAGTATAGCTTGTGAAAATATTGACAGCTTTATCCAAGAAATTGGTCTCCTCTATGAACAAGAATGAGGATTTGTCAAAGGGAGATCGACAGAAGGGCTCTTAACATATTTGACAGAGAGATGGAAAGTTGCGCTTGATAATGGAAAAATAGTTGGCGTTGTAAACATTGACTTTAAGAAGGCTTTTGACTGTGTTTCGCATGTAATCCTGGGTCTAAAGTTGCAAGCACTGGGATTCAGTGGACCTGCATTAGAATGGCTGAGAGACTATCTAAAGGAGAGGAGACGATATGCTATTGTTAATGAATGTGAATCCCCACTAAATGCTGGGAACTGTGGAATTCCACAGGGATCCTTTCTGGGTCCTAGACTCTTTTCATTCTATGCTAATTACCTATCAGATCAGATTAACGAGGGAGAATTAGCTTTGTACGCAGATGATACCACACTTTTTCATGTAGGCTCCTCAGCTGATAGTGTGTGTATTGCATTAAATCGTATTCTTGGGGACATTCATACTTGGTGTAGGAATAATAGGCTTAAAACTCATAGTGGAAAATCTGAGGTTTTGTTAATTGCTAGAAAAAAAAGCTTTAATATTCTCTTAGGACAAATTATACTTGGGAATAACACTTTAAATTACGTTAATACGACCTGCTGCCTCGGGGTAAGTATTGACTCCAAGTTATCTTGGCAGCCGCATATTGTTTCAGTTTGCAAGAGATGTAATAAAAAAGTCAACTACAAAAAACGCCTGAAGATTTTACCGAAGAAAGTTTTGGAAACTATTCATTTTAGTAGTGTTGTCCCTAATGTTACCTATGGCATGTTAATCTGGGGTACTTGTTACCCCAATTTGTTATTTACCTTGAGTGAATACATTCTAAGGGCAGCAAAAGTAATCCATGGTCTCACAGGCAGTTTTGATTATGCACGAAAACAAATAAATTGGCAGCCATTAATTAATGTATATGTGTAAACTAGACTCACTTATTAGTAAAACCTCACTTTGATTACTGTGACATTGTTTGGGGTAGCTGTGGGAAAACGCTACGAGACAAAGTGCAGAAATTGCAGAATAGAGCAGCCCGTGTGTTGACATTCTCTAACTATGATGCTGATGCAACTGAGCTACTCGAGTTTTTAGGGTGGAAAAATCTTGCACGCCAGCAGGAAATCCATAAAGCCACCATGATGTTTAGATGTCTACACGGGCTAGCTCCAAGGTATCTATATTCAAAGTTTACGTGGCGTGACTCTGCTTATGACCTCAGGGACTCTGAAAATAAGCTTAATGTTCCACTACCGCGCACTAATTATTACAGAAAAAGCTTTAGCTACAATGGCGCCACATTATGGAACAGTTTACCACGCGATATAAGGAACACAGAGTCTCTGGGGTTATTTAAACGTAAGATCAATGACATTTTTTAAGTCTAACGCACGGCATTCACGGAAAACAGCTTTAGTGTTATAGTATGTAGTTTTAATTTTAAATATCTTAGCGTATGTGATATGTATTTTTATAGGCTGATGAATTGATCGTGTCTAAATAAAGATTACAATACAATACAATACAATACTTATGCACTCAGTTTTTTATAACCAAGCTCCCAAACTCATGTGTGAGCTGTTTCATAAAGACAAGCAGAGCTATCGTAATCTAAGAAGAATAGAAAAATTAATTAAACTACATTATAATTAATCAATAGGCAGAAACTCTTTAAGTTATAGAGGTGCCACTGTGTGGAATATATTGCCAGAACCTTACAAAAAAAGAAGCCAACTCTTCAAGCTTTAAGGTTAAGATGAAAAACGATTCGGAACTTTTAGAGAAAATGAGCTTTGCGAAGGAGTCTTGTTTAATAACTAATAAGTGATCTGATTTTTATTACTATTAAACCACAAACAACGACAATAGCAGACACATACAGACAAACAAACAACAAAAACAACAATAACAGACACATACAGACAAACAAACAACAGCAGCAACAATAACAGACACACATACAGACAAACAGACAGCAGCAACAACAATAATAGACACACATACAGACAAACAAGTTGATTGTCTCTGAAAATCGATCAAACATTCAGAGAACATAGGATGCCATTTTGCGCCACAACAGAAAATGCTAACTTTTTGCAGCATGAAAAAAAGCTTTAGTAAGTAAACTTCATCATCGTCATCATCATCAGCAGCAGAAGTTAATTCAAAATGCCTAACCATCTTACCTTAACAATTAAAAGGTGTGCGACGAATCCACGCCACAAAGGTGGGCGCCCTCCAACATACACAAAAGACGAAACATAAACAAGCCCGAGAAGACACGCCACAACACAACTAAACGTAGGCCTACAAATATTTAGTACTCTGAGTAAGATAATGTGGTAATTAACAATTACAAACAACAAAAAAGACAATAAACTAAATTATCTACCCTAATTCCAATAATACGATAAAACTAAATTGCTAAGATACTTACCTAAATTGCTTTAAAAGAATGATAATGCGCTAACTAAATTTATAAGAGTATTATTAATATAAAATGGTAGAGTTTCTTCTTTTGGTTCAGTTCGGTTAGGTTTCACCTTACGCACGCGTCCGTTTTCTTGTCTTATCCACAACTCACCACGCTCCACCAACAAACGCTCCCCTGCCAAACCAAACTCCGTTTCTCCAACCAGGTTCCCATGTCACCAGTTCTCAACTCTACTCGTTTCATTCGTTTCAACTTTGCCTCGTCTTCTGACAAATTGCAGTTTTCAATTTTTCACTTCTCGTAACTTGACTCACTCAGACTTCTCGTAACTTGACTCGCACGGACTTCTCGTAACTTGACTCGCTCAGACTTCTCGTAACTTGACTCACTCAGACTTCTCGTAACTTGACTCACTCAAACTTCTCGTAACTTGACTCGCTCACACTTCTCGTAACATGACTCGCTTAAACTTCTCGTAACTTGACTCGCTCAAACCTCTCGTAACTTGACTCGCTCAAACCTCTCGTAACTTGACTCGCTCAAACTTCTCGTAACTTGACTCGCTCACACTTCTCGTAACTTATCTCACTCAAACTTCTCGTAACTTGACTCGCTCAAACCTCTCCTAACTTGACTCGCTCAGACCTCTCGTAACTTGACTCACTCAAACTTCTCGTAACTTGACTCGCTCAAGCTACTCGTAACTTGACTCACTCAGACTTCTCGTACCTTGACTCACCCAAACTTCCCGTAACTTGACTCGCTCAAACCTCTCGTAACTTGACTCGCTCAAACTTCTCGTAACTTGACTCGCTCAAACTTCTCTTAACTTGACTCGCTCAAACTTCTCGTAACTTGACTCGCTCAGACTTCTTGTGACTTGACTCCCTCAAACTTCTCGTAACTTGACTCGCTCAGACTTCTCGTAACTTGACTCACTCAAACTTCTCGTAGCTTGACTCGCTCAAACCTCTCGTAACTTGACTCGCTCAAACCTCTCGTCACTTGACTCGCTCAAACCTCTCGTAACATGACTCGCTTAAACTTCTCGTAACTTGACTCGCTCAAACCTCTCGTAACTTGACTCACTCAAACTTCTCGCAACTTGACTCGCTTAGACTTCTTGTTGAATCAGTTACTGTCTCTTCTTCCTTTACCTCACAGTCTCGTAGATTCTCTGCACACCCGTTCCCCAGCAAATGGTTTTCTACCGTGAAGTGGAACGATCTTCCTGAATGAATTTGTCAGAAATGATATCGTGCCTAGTGTCCGTTACCTCAAAATGTTCCATGCTCTTCGTTCGTAGCTCACAAACCTTCACCTCACTTTCCCGTGACCGTGCCCAAAGCCTTCATTATATACGCAAGGTGCGAGAAAAAGGAGAAGAAAACTATTGAATATATAGAAAAAAGGTTAATTATACAAGTAAAGAATGCGAATTACTTAATAGATAAAAATACCACAAACTAGACATATCCTAAGGCCATCCACAGACTAGGAATTTAGTTGTACACGACTATTTGTGATCGACCATTAAAAGTAATCGACAACAAAAAAACGTAGTCTGTGGCGCACGTTGGCGACAACTAAACCGCAAATTATTAGTTGTCGACGGCCTCATTTTTAGGCGTCTTTCTAGTGTGTGAAAACTTTTGTTTTAGTTGTCGACTACTTTTAGATCTCCGCGCTATTGTGTTAGAGGTTTTCCCCGCCGGCTTAAAACATGGAGGATTGCAGAAGTACAATACTTGGTAAAGAAAACATTCTTATTGATTTTTCTTCTCCTCATCCCGTTCTTGGAGGTGGAGACGACACTAACGACGTCATTATTACAGCAGCTTGTGCCACCAATAAGTTCTGATGCAGGATATTTTATCCAGAACGACTGAAGGCAAATTTGGCGCAAAGTTCGTTCGAGGGGCTTTTGGCCAACGTGCCGTAGAAACTGGAATGACGGCGATTTTATCACCAATTTGCAAGTAGACAGGGTTACGTTTCTTGTCATTGTTGAAAAACTAACCACTTATATTCACCGAGAAACGACACTGAGAATGACGCAGTCCATTGATGTCGATGAAAGAGTTGGTATGGCATTATGGCGATACAGACCATCCGCAGTAAGCTCTTGGTGCCCAACCTCCCGCGTATCCTTTGCTAAATTCGTATTTGAGCGCCAGCGTGTGGAATCCTTTATCGGACTTATTTAGTTGTCGATAACTTTTACTGGTCGATCACAAATAGTTGTCGGAAACTAAAATTCCTAGTCTTTGGAGGGCCTAAGAGAGTAAAAGAATGCATTACATAATCCTAAGTTAATTATTTTGAATGCTTTCATGACAAGGTGGCGATGGAAAAGCACGCTAGTGTATATTATAGAAACCTGCGCTATGGCCACAAATCACAGACAATGTACTTACAAACCAACTTAAGGTTTGACTATAGCTTCAAAAGTTTTTTCGGTGAGTGCGACGATTGGTTTCACGCCTAAACGGAAACTCGCTACGATTTCCTGGTACACGGAGATCTACTTCGAGCGAGCATATACGGACGTCAAGGATGACACAGCGTTTTGGTTCTAGAGTAAACTTTGTTCGTAGAGCACTCTGACATACATCATGCTAGAATCAAACTGAACTTGTAATCATCAGAGCTGTACAATGTAGCTGCTTATGAACTAATTGGTGTGAGGTGCTATTATTATCTAAATCGACCATATTTGAACAGTATAACAAAAGAAGCGGCAAAGGTCTTTGAAGTTAAACCAAAACTACTTAAATATTCCCAACTGTTTCTACGACGAAAAGAATTTCAAATTAAAAGAAAGGCTAGAATAAACTCGAGGTCATTAAAATTAGGAAACTTAGGTGAGAATTCACAGCTTTGATGTTAGAAATATACATGGAAATTACAATAGAGCAGCTTACAAAATAAAATGAAAAATACAATTAAAGTTTCCGCTTATCGAAGCAAGGTTGGTGTTAAGTTTGATCGTATGAAAGGAAATTGAAATCACGAGTATAAACTCAGCTGCCAACTACCATGAGAACTAATTTTGCCAAAAATATCATTAAAACTTTCATTTGCGTACAATCTCACTAGATACGTATGATGCACGATCCTCGCAGTAGATAGCGCTATTTAAGCAAAAGCGAAATTCAGACCTAAAAAAAAAACAGGCCTGTACGGGACTCGAACCACTGACCTCTGCGATACTAGTGCAGCGCTCTAACCAATTGAGCTAACAAGCCAACTGAGAGCAGGCCGTTAAGTTGATTCGTAATGAACCCGTGAAGGTGATAAATGAGATAGAATAAATATATGAAAATCATATATTTATATGATTTTATATTGAGATCTTATATTAATAAATATATGATTTTCATATATTTATTCTATCTCAATCTCACTAGAATTTAACAAGACTTAAAAGTTAACGATGCAAAATTTATTTCCAAAATCTATTGTGTTTTTTTTTATATATTTTTAAAACATCGCAATGAAAGAAACTCGCATGAATTGAGAACGGCTAGAGTACCAAAAAGAAAACGAATAAATAAGCTTAAACATTCACAGGAAAAAATCGCTAAAGTCTCCTGTAACAAGAGATTTGAGACTGTTTTTTTTCCTTACTATTGTTTTACCCGCGGCTTTTCTGTCAGTGGTCCATTTAGATATAATATAGTATCATTAGCTATTAGTAACTATAGTAAGATTCAAAACCTGCGATATTTTTCTTGACTATGCCGTACTACGATATTACACTTTCAACTATCGCTGTGATGTACAATGTAAGTGATGTGAGAGCACTTCAGACTATCAACTTTTGCCTCGTTTCCACGTAATAAGAATTCGTCTAATTATTCATTAAGGGAGCACATGATCGAGTTCTCATGTTGTCCTTTCCAGCTATCTAGAATTATCTTAATAATCTCAGGTTTGCCTGTAAAAGGGTTAGCCTCTATACAATCAACGCTAGGATAGATTAAAACTCTGCAGCTACATGGAGGTTTTGTTGGAGACTTTTTTTGTCTTTTCGCCGTCCTTTAGTGGCTCAAAATTTACTTTTCTCAAGGCGGCAATGGCTGTGGCATCCTCATTTACGTCTGAGGGAACTACGGAAGTTCGTTTCGTGCTTGTCCCATCGTCCATTGCTGGGAGTATGGCCTGAGTCCTTCGTGTCAAACGAGCTGTTATCTGTAAATTGCAGGTTAAATGAACCATATTGTTACATTCAAGGAGTATGTCACTCTAAGTATTTTTGCCTTTTATTTTGCTTTCTTATATGATATGAATGGACGTTCAATACCAACAAATTTTCTCAAGCCATAGCGGAATTTGAGGTCATTCAGTTATCTGAAACTAATGAGGACAGGAACATTTATAAAATGTAATAGATGCAGTGTAACTACTTCCTTTTCTTCCCTAAGAAGTATTATCATTTGCAATATCAACTTTAAACTCTTTGTACGCAAATCAATGATCTGTCTCGTGAATTGGAAATCCATGTCCTTTCTTCTTCCCCCTCCTCCCCAATGCTCCTTCCAAGGAGATGGCAATTAGTTTGAAAGTGAAGCTCTAGCGCACTTTTGAGGCTCCACGCCCTACAGAATATGGAAATACATTGATAAAATTTGGTCATAGTTTCGTGCCATTGTCCCGTCGAGTCCATCTGCCTAGAAAGTTGGATCCAAGAATGAGCCCTGCCCAATAGGGTCTCGTTTCTTTGATAGGACGCGTAAAATAAAACATCCCGGTCTCTGCTGTACTTGTTAAAATCGATATATTATCGGACTTTGACAATTTTCTAATTGAACAATCACTGACCTCGCTGTTCCTCACGCAGTGAAGAAGAAAGATGAAGAAACCCTGTTAAATCGAAGAGATGTCCAGAATCTGTGTCAAGCTATTACGATAATGCTAGATTTTTACGAGAGCTGCACATCTTTTGAAGCATTGAGCTAGCAAAGTAACACCTCTCTCTTTATGAATCCATCAATATCTGATAAAATAAAACGACTTTTGAACTTTAATTAAGTTTTTCTCTACGCCTTACCTGGGTAGAGTTGAGAATCGTGAAGATGTAAGCGAAAGCTTTATGCAATGGTGATAATAACCCAAATAACCACGAGATTCCCAGCAAAGGAATCATTACTACGCATGCCTTTACACCAAGTCTGCAAAAAGAGTTAGAATTGTTGTGTTATGATTATGACGAGATCTAATGAGCACCAATAGGTATATCAATCATATCAAGTTGAGTTATCGTTGTTATCGCTACGAACTCCAGATTCCGCTTCCCCCAAGACCGTTGGATTCCAGATTTGAGTTCCTGGAGCTGGACCTGATTCCTAGACTCTGTAATCCGGAAACCGGGTTTCCTTACATGGACCAAACTCTACCTTATTTGTTCGCTGTGTTTGTCTTTCTCTTGTTGCATCGTCGTCATTTCCTTGATAACCCGGCCGAGGATCAGAATGTTGAACTTAAAAGAAGTAAACAGACCTCTATGAGCCCCTTAAACTTTTTCAGTTTCGATAACGACAGTCATAGTTATTTTCACTTACAAATTCAACAAGCACAACAAACACTATGAATATCCAGATCAGACCATTGGCCGGAGACATCCAGCAGCTTTAAGAAAAAAGAGAGAAATTAAGTCATGAATAAATGCTTTTTTGTCATTGATTACATGAGTCTTAAACGAAAGTGCTTTTGGGCATGCTAATATGGATTTGGTGCACATTTAGTGAGTCGATCATGCCTGTTCTCCAGATTATTGACTGAATTAATCAATAATTACCGCCCTAAACAATCTAATTCAAAATCTTTTAGAATAATCAGAATTTTTACATGTTCAATCTCAAAGCACAATAACAAAACGAACAAGTAAGGACAAATAATAGAGAAAATGTTGAGTTTCTAGATCTATTTGATGGCAAACAGCCGAAAACGTTTGGTTTAAACATTTTAATGATTTTTTTCCTAATCATTTAGCCTTGTATATAGAATATCCTTTATTAAGCGAACATCACGGACATAGATCTAGTTTGTTCGGCTGTAACAGGATGGTTTTTTTTTTCAAATCCAAAAAATACTTGTGTCAAATCAGTTCTTGTATAACTGAGTGGGATGACATTAAATCAGATCAATGAAACTCAACTTACTATTTATCACTCACAAAACTTTCGATCCCATCTTTTCCGGCTGCAATACTCAGGGATAGGGTAACAATGAATGCAGGAAGGCCTAAAAAATTGAAATTCGAAACTTTTTGATGTCTGCCAAGAGCATAATTTTCCTTTTTGACCTCGCATAGTTACCCTAAGCACCCCTAGTCAGAGCTATTCAGGAATGTAACTTGAAATATAATTGATACAAGGCTGTACCTGGTCCCGTGCTCTTGAACTCGGAGAGAAATTCCTCCCTGGAATGCTTAAGGAACATCGACGCACAAAAATAAAGGTGAATAAGGACCAAATAAAAATTGTTGGAAGAATTTTTCTCAAGAACTAGGGGTTGTGGATAACTGAAGGGACGGCAGTTAAAACTCTTTTTAAGTATTCTAATGTTCGCAGAGTACTTTACCCCATGAGACTCCATGACAAATTTTTAACTTGTTACCAACGTTATAAACTTTCACAACAAACAAGTAGAGGTAAACTCCCTCGATTAGCATCCAGCAGAAGGCGGCCATCAAGAAATACTGCACAAGGGCTGCCACTGTAACGCATCCTCCCTGAGAAAGTGGACAGCGAAAGAGAACAGCTTCGTGTGTAATTTACTTGAAAAGTTACACGCAATGATTGATTTGCATACGTTTCACCCTGACTGTTTGAAAATTGACCAATCGAAAAGCATGTAAAGGTAAATGATGGAGGCATGCATGTAGAGGTAAATGATGGAGGGTTCTCTATAAAACGGTTTTTTTTTTTAACCAGAGAGAAAGGACAAAAAAAATGACTTGAAACTGTTTGAAAACCCTTAAATCCCGTCAGCTTCATGTTCTACGAATAATCATATATGTTTTCGTTCAGATAAGTTTCTGTTTTTCTTTTCCTAATTGAATTTATTGCTTCATTCATCTTTGTATCCATTGGCCCTTTCCTTTTTTTGACTGTAATCACTGACTTTTTCAGGACTCTTGCCTTGTTCTTAGTTGCTCCAATCCCAGCAAGAAATATGACTTGTCCTGCACCAAGAGAGGTGACGAGACTTACTCGAATCTGAGATAAAGTTCCCTTTATGTCTCTGGCATTGCAAATAAATAAATAAATAAATAGATGAATAAATAAATGAAAATAGCAAAAGAAAGATCCTATAAAAAAGGTAATAGTCGACTGGGTAAATTGCTACACAATGCACAAAAGAAGTTGAACAGAAGTAGCAATGTATCATAAGTGTACTCCTATGATGGTAGTTCTATCCATATCTTTTGCAAACTTTACTCCCTTTTTCATTTTTGTATGTGAAAGTTAAAGTATTTCGTTAACGATACATTTTTCATTTCTTTTTCGCAATTTTTTTGTAGAGGAATACAAAAATAACACCAGATCTTTCCCTCGTCATAGAACTCAAAGAAACAAGGGGACAAGAAGCAACGCGGTTAATACTGCTCGGTTTTCAATGGTACCTGTCCTTTGACAGAACCAAGCGTACTTGGAAAATTTATTTGATCATGTCTCCACTATTTTGACTAATACTGTATTCTGTCTAACCACTGAACTCACGTGAGAGTGACATAGCTGATTATCGTCAATGAGATCCCAATGACAGAGAGAGTCAGCCCGACGTATGTGAGAATTTCCAAGGCCTTTTAGTCTTCCTTTTACGAAAAGAAAAAAAAAAAGGAAAACACAGCAAAAAAGGACAACAAAGATAATAACAATACCTTGAGAAAATATTACAAAGTCTGGATACATCGGATTCGCAAAGTTTTTAGTGTACTACACCATCTGATATAATATTATAATATACATTTGCTCCAATATTCGAGCATGTCCTATCGAACAAGGCAGCTGTAGGCGTTATGAGGATACCTACCTCTGATATACCGGCTGTCTCTGAACCAGATGACGTGTCCAGAAGAACAGCAAAATGAGTCAAATGATTGCAGGTGCACTCTGTTTGGTGAGCATTACTAGATTTGACATAGCATCCTTGTCCTGACCAGCCAGTGGAGCTGTGGTGAAAGGTAGTTAAAGTATCAATCAAGGGAGAGTCAAGTCATGCAAACGGAGCCCCATATGTAACTTATCAAAACGAACATTTTCGGCTGTTAGATGATGATCGTTAAGCACTTGCATGTATTTTCCTCTTCCTAAAACTACATGTATGCTCTCTCGGCTTGATTTCATTTGGATATGGGGACCGGCGACACCAGTCACAATAAGTTTTAGATTATTCCCACTTCATTAGACCAATGCTAGCCTCATAATAAGTGTTGAAAAAAGACTAAAGGACATTTCAAAGCATATTTACCTCTCATCGAACATATTCCAGAACACACACTTTTTTTTTAATATTTGAATTCTAAAACAGTGAAAGTAATAGGAACATCAGCAACAACAACATAAGCGAATTTTATTTCAGACCAACGACAGAGTGACTCAGTATCACCTGGAAAATATGAAGTGTAATGAATTTTTTAAGGAAAGAAAATCCTGAGACATGTTACCTTAACGTTTTTGAACTTCAAAGTTATATTTTCCTGTAGTCTCGTAGGTAGAGGAGTTATTGTGGCAGCCATAATAATGGAGTTGACCTCCCTATCTCGAGGCAATGGAAGTCAGGTTTACTAAACTTAAAATGCACGCTAATTACGAGTTTACATAATCAAGAAAAAAGAACACATTTAAATGATTCAACTGAAATCCCCTTCAGTATTTAGTGTCAAGAAAATTAATTAATATTTTATGCATACAAAGTTGGCAAATGAATTCAAAGTTCAAATCTCTACGAGACCTGGAATTGTTACTGTTCTCTGTCTGGTTAGAAATAAATAACTGGTGGAGATCTCTGTAAATCATTCCAAGTACCACTGACCCTTGGAAAAAGATAAAAATTGAAACAATTTAATGAGTTCTGGAATATAACGTTGCATCAAATTAAGAAAAAAAATAGTCAATGAGAAAACACGGAATGTTGAAATAAATGTTCAAACCATTGTATAAGTTCCTCGGTGGAATGCTCAGGAAATTTTCTCCTTTGGGTTCCTCCAGATGAAAGTGGTGGCTTTCATTTTGATGGACAATTTTCCTTACCAGAACATCTAGGGTAAAAGTGTAAAATATTATGATAGAACCAACAATACTAATAATAATACTAATAATAATAATAATAATAATAATAATAATAACAATAATGATAATAATGCGCATACAGAAGTCAATCATCACAAGTTCACTCAATATTGCGAGGCGCGTTAAGATAAGGGATATTAGATGTTTATCACACTTAGGCGTTACCATAGTGATGTTATATAACTTTTAGTATTTAGATTGAGGATTTTACTAAATAGTAATTACGTTTAGCACTAAGGCCTTTATGATTAGGAATTGCTGTAGTTCACTTAGTACGGTGAGGCGCCTTAAGATCGAAATAAGGGATATTAGATGTTTCATTAAATTTAAGCGTTTCGATAGTAGCGTATGAAACCTTTACTATTTTGGCTGAGGTTTCTATTACATAGCAATTATGTTTAGGACTTTCATTACTAGGGTTCCATTATTAGGAATTGCTATAGGAATTTTAATTGTAAGGACTTTGGTCGTTGCATTGATTGGTTGCGGTTTGCCGCCCAATCATTGTTTAGGATATCTGGGCATCCAGAAGTTTTTACTTCCATAATAATAATTAAATCAATAATAATAATAATAATAATAATAATAATAATAATAATAATAATAATAATAAAGACAATAATAACAATATATGTAATAAAGAATATTAACGATTAAAGATGAACTTATTGTACAAAATTGTGCATAATATCAAACAGCGAAAAAAGGTTACCTGATGCTTCCCAAGGAAGATAAAATGGTCAGATTTTAATAAAAAAAAAGATACAATAGTGAGAAGAAGAATATTGCATTACATGTATGTCGCCCTTCAATGTTATAGTAAGGCTGTTCCATGCAATGAGCACCTTTTCATGTTCAGCCCTTGAATCAGTTGAATGAAAATGTTGAATGCACTTATTATCTTTAAAGAATGCCTTACCAACGTGTACGCTGCTCATATTAAATTCATGTGTTGTGTGATTGAGGTTAAGCTGTGCTTTTTCCAACACAGATGTCTCCAAAGAAGTCAATTCGAGAAACATTTCCTCTATCTTTTCCAACTTATTTTCACTTTTGTTGCGTATCTCTTCAGTAAAATGCTCAGTAATGGACCTCAAAGAATTGAGCAAATCCTAAACAAACGGTAAAAGGGTTTAATTATCAGGAAGAAATGATGAATCTTATTGATCTCATAATGTCCTCTCATCAATTTTCATAACTGTTACAGTCAGCATGTCCGCTGAAACAATATCTATCAATATCTAATTTTATCAATAACGCGACACAACCTTGTTTTTAATATGTGGATGCAAAGAGCTTTGCGTAAAGAAGTTTCCCGATTAAAAATGATATAAGAAGCAAGAAAGAACTAACTTCATGGCCACGAATAAGAAGCGATGTATTTACAAGAAAAAAAGTAGAATACCTCTTTGCGTAAGTCATCCCCTTTTTGCTGCTCGCCTGTGTGGAAGAGACGGATAAGTAGCACTTATTATACTCCCCAACTGAAATGGACTATTAATTTGAATAAATGAGAGAACAAACAGTAAAATAAATATTTTAATGAGTAAGGAAAACACAATTTAATGAACGAGGATTGAAATTGAGAGAACGAAAGAGCTATCGAGTGATCGGATCGACTGATGGATTAATGGATAGACAAGCGGATGAAATTATAAATGACGAAAGATTTCATATTGAAAACAAAGGAACGTTTTACATACCATTTCCTTGCACTGCGCTATTAATTAACGTTATCTTAATGGAGAAAATTGTGTAGACGAAATTCCACCAACAAAGTCTCATGTCAATGTTATACGATGCGCCATCTCTTTCAGCATTCGTCTTGATATTTGTCCGTTGTCCCCAACGGTAGAGTTTGTCAAACCTACGAGCGCATTCTTGCTGCCATTGAACAGATTGGCCGAGACAATAAGCGAAGTCCCTGCACCACACTGTACAATACCTTCGAATGTAATGATGGCATCTAATTTTTAACCAACGCCGACCAGTTCCGTTCACAATTCGCTGACATGTGTCTTTTATCCCTAGAAGTTTCATTTCTGCATAGTCTCTGAAGCACTGGTTACTATGACCTAAAAAATAGTGGATTCAAACTTTAAACTTAGAAGGAAATACTTGACTTAACCCAGCTTTCAAAAATGATTATTTTTATGCTGAATGTACATCCTTTTGGTGATTTTTATGACTGCCATCGTTCATTTCAGACTTTTTGCTCGATTATAATAAAGCTGAATTCATCAAAAAAGAGCAAAGAAATGTTAATTCCATTTACACTTACGTCAGCTGCGATATCCTTTTTCAAGCATCGTTAACCTTATCTTTTAGTATTTGTAAATTCAATGCAAATATTTTCAGCGGCAATTATCACACAACTCTGCTTTAAAACATTACACCATCCTCCACGTCTTTATGTGTATTGCTAGAACATAGAACAAATAATCCGTGTTTGGCAGTAAATGCTTTGATAAAATGGGCTACTCCTATTTGTATCATTCCAAAGGAGAATGGATGAATATGAAGATGATATGAATTGACAAATTGATTTAATAGAAATATGTAAACAAAAAATAACCATAACAGAAGAAAACTGGACCCCTTGTCAGACCCTCGTCCAAAACCTAGTGAAAAATAGAAATAAAATGCGTAGTACATTATGCCGCCAATGGCCCACTTAATATAAGGAGTTTTCTAAAAGTTAACAAGGAGGTTAGCGTTGATTTCGTCTTTTCGTACTCACCAATCATAAACGCTAGGAAGAACATCTTCCAGAACATTTTGGCTAGAGATCTCCTTAAGCTTTTAAGTATGAATTCGGCCTTTCTGCGTCTTTAAGATCGCCGTTTCGTTAAACGGTCTTTGTTTTGTGGCTGCGGGCAAACGTTAGACCGAGGCTAGATCTTATGAAAACCAGGGAGACAGCAGTAACCAAGTTCGGCATGAGTTTTTTTAGCACATTATTCCTTGATGTTGTTGGGAATAAATTGACTAGTTGGGTTCGTATTTACTTTATAAATTAAGACAGTACAAATACATGACATGAAAAATTATTTCTTAAATCCAAAAATGTCATGGAAACCATCGGGCATCAGCAGGTGGCAGTTGAGGTAAAAGAATGCTTAATTAGAGCGGACGTTGTAGTCTCTTCTTCATTGTAGAGCCGCCTTTTTTTCACCCCAGACACATCTTCCCGCTTAACTTCCCCTTAACACCGACAGAATTATTTTCGAATTAACTATTTTCTAACATGAAATAACGGATGACAAGTCATGCATTCACACCATTGTCTTTCCGGTATGTTTCAAAATTTAAATCCGCCCGTAAATTGCTGATGTTTTTTCTTTCATGACATCGCCACCGACAGATGCGTAATGAATGGGGATTAAAACGAAACGATGGGTTGTCATCTCAGTTGGTTCCATTAATAAGAAAAGAGCCGAATTTTTTAGTTTGCATAACTGACATGAAGTTGAGCACGTTTTACTCCTGAAAAGTGCAAATTTTCTAATGAATATTTTATAATGTCTGCCTCTAGCCACGATGTATTTTCATTCTTATTTGTTAGCGATCATACCTGATACATCGAGAAAATATTATCACTTCGAAAACTTAAAAAAAATACAGATCTTTCTAAAGATCTTTACGATCTTTCAGACTCTTTCTAAAACTATTGAATTAGTGTTTTACAAATATAGACCTCCAAAAGAGATTTGCAATTAGCTAACCTGATAATGGATGATGTTTGTCACAATGCTTTATTATTTTACTGACAGGAAAGGAATGTTTTGATGTACAAAACAAAAAACAAAAAAAACAAAAAACGTTCAGATAAGCTTTAAGATTTTACCTTGTTGGAACGAAAGAAGAAAAAAAAAAACCTTTTTTGTAATGACGGTGAAATGACAATTATTAGGCCAAGGAGAAAGACCAAAACCGGTAATTATAAGGATAAATGAAGACCGACTGTCGGTTGCGATAATTATCGTTGCTATTTCTTTTATTATCGTCAATCAACATCTGCGAATTCCCCAGTCATAAACTCATACGATGAACGAGGAATTTTCCCATATTTGATCGTGGAAAAAAGTATCTTGGTGCGGTGTTTTCAAACTAAATTCCACAGTTTTCATTTGACCTGTAGCTCATGAAGCAGTTTTGTTATATAAAATGCAAATATTTCTCACCTTAATCATACAGAAACATTTTTGCCATTTTACGCCGTTCCTGATTGCAATAATCGAAGTAGAAGGTTGCAAAACCATGATTGCAATACAATAAAAAGATACGAAAAATTCCTTTATTAAGTTCTCTATTGCCGTGAAAACAGGTTTTTGCCTTCTCAAATAAACGGACAGACGGAGGAACAACTCGATAAACTTCCTCTGGGAAAAGGCTTTCCTGGGCCATTCGCTGGCTGTGGGAAGGCCGGGATCTCAGTATTACGACATTTGACTATCCTTGAGACAATGCTTAACAACAAAAAATATGGCTTCAACGTAGATTTACTTTGTAAGCACTACTGAACTAATTGGTTTTTGACCAAACTGAGTTTGGCCTAGCTCGAACTGACTGAGTTTGTCGTGGCCAGAACTGGCTCGACTAAAATGGCCACGTGTCTAAATGGTGACTGGACGTAAACCTCGCATGTGGAAAGAACCTACCTGGCATGTAGAAAAAACGTGAACCTGGCATGTAGAAAGAAAAAGCCAGTGAGACGCAAGATTTATATGAGGAAAAGGGCAGACACCACCCTTATAAAGAAAGAATTACAAGACTTTGCGAACGACTTTGTAGAAATGAAGAACGAATCCGTAGACACAAAGTGGAATATATTTCAACAAAGACTCACAGGAATTATGGATTCCTGTATACCACACAAGTGTACTACTTCACGCTATAACCGACCGTGGTTTAATCGTAGCTTGAGAAGACAGACAAGGAAAAAGCAGAGGCCCTACAACAAAGCGAAGAAATCTGGAAGCCAGTCCGATTGGAATGAATTTAAATTAGTCAGGTAACAATTACATAAGAACTTGAATGAGTCCAGGAACAATTATCTTTCTGACTTTCTCGGTGATTGCATAAAACAAAACCCGAAGGCTTTTTGGTCACACATCAAAAAACCTGGAAAAGAGGGTACAGATACCTAGGACCTCAAAGTTAGAAATGAAGTGTTTATCGAACTGAGAGCTAAGGCCGAAGTGCTCAATAGCCAGTTCTCCAGTGTTTTTAACAACGAAGAATCAGAGAATATCCCAGACCTTGGCGAAAGCCCTATCCCGACTATTGGAACAATAAAAATCACAACCCGTGGGGTTGAAAAGCAATTTAGCGAGCTGAAGGTAGATAAAGCGTATGGCCCGGATGGAATTCCATCCCGATTTTTAAAGGAAATTGCCTATGAAATATCACAGGTCCTTACTGACATATATCAAGATTGTATTCATACCGGAACTGTGCCTATCCAATGGAAACACGCCAACGTATGCGCTATTCACAAGAAAGAAAAGAAATCGGATCCTTCAAATTATAGGCCCGTGTCACTTACCGGCATTGCATCAAAGGTACTTGAGCATATTGTACTTAGCCATGTTATGAAGCATCTTTCCCGATATAGGGTGCTCACTGATTGTCAACATGGCTTTAGAGCGAAACGATCAACAGAAACACAGCTCATATGTACCATTCATGACATAGCAAGTGCTATCCAGTCTAACAAAACAATTAACGCCTCAATCATTGATTTTTCAAAAGCATTCGACAAAGTTCCCCATCGCCGACTCTTGAAGAAACTTCATTATTACGAAATTCGTGGCCCACTACCTAGCTGGTTTGAATCGTTCCTAACACAGCGTACCCAATCAGTTGTAATTGAGGGGGCATCCTCTGCCCCTGAAGTTACGACATCTGGTGTTCCCCAAGGAATAGTCTTAGGACCGCTACTGTTCTTAATGTATATCAATGACTTACCTGATACTCTTAAATCTACTGTTAGACTTTTTGCTGATGATACATTGTTATCTGGGACAATTTGTTGTGATAAAGACGCAGCTGATCTCCAAGAAGACCTGTTTAGATTAGAAGACTGGCAACAAACGTGGAAGATGGAATTTAATCCTTCAAAGTGTAAGATCATGTGTTTTACAAGCAAGAGAGATCCACCAAAGCGAGAATGCTTATTCTGTGTACAAATCCTAGAGGAAGTGGAATCTCACCCTTACATGGGGGTAATGCTCGATAACAAAATGAGGTGGTCACCACATATTGAAACAATCACATCTAGGGCAAATAAGGTCCTGGGACTTATCAAGCGAAACCTGTGGAATTGTCCAAAGTCAATGCAAGAAACCGTGTATATGACACTTGTGAGGCCAAAACTCCAGTATGCCTGTAGCGCAACGGACCCACATTACTAGAAAGATAGAGCCGCTCTAGAAAGGGTACATCGGAAAGCAGCCCGCTTTGTCACTGGAAACTACGATCGAACAACGAGCGTGACGGATATGCTGCAAGACCTACAGTGGGACACACTTGAAATAATAAGAAGACATGCAAGGCTCTCCACTATGTACAAGATGTGCCACGGCCTCCTGGATGGGGACTGGGGGATTATTTGATAACAAACAAAGAAAGGAGAACCCGAGGAAGCTACGATTTTAAATTTTTTGTACCGAAAGGACACAAATATATTTTTAAATTTTCTTTTTTCCACAGGACAATAACTGAATGGAACAAACTCCCAAAAAAAACTGTGTCCAGCCAATTCCTCCGTATTTTAAGAAGCAAACTAACTTAAGTTTATGTATCGGTAGTTTTAAATAGCTTTTAATAACTTCCAATAGTTTTTAATAGTGTTGTATAATTAGTATAGCTTAAGTTATTATTATCTTTAAGGTGGCGTGATGTCCTAAACGATTTTGCCGACATAATGATATTTATATTTCGATTTAGATTTAGACGTGGATTTTTATACTCCGCCTTTTTCTTGTGTTTCTTGCTTGAATCTCGTTTCCAGAATACTCTTTTCGCTGCAAAAAGTAGATCAAGGACCTGTACAATTTGCAAAGTTATTCCAGCATTAGTTTCACACGAATTTCAGACTATTTTGCGCCGAAACACGTCAGACGAAGTCTACCCACGTGGAAGCAAGTACCTTTCTGCTCGAATCTCCTACCATCCAAACTCTGAAGCAAGCTTTAATCTCACTCGAATTGCTATCAGGGGAGATGTGGCACTCAATCCTGGTGCTACCGCTCTTTACTCTTTACTCCTATAGCTACCCGGCATGCGGGAAGAAGGTTCATAAAAATCATCGAGCTGTAAGCTGCGACGTAAGCAATAAATGGTGCCATATTAAGGCGGTCGTATTACTCCCAAGGATTACAAACAACTTCAAAACTTGGATCACTTCGCTTGGTCCTTTCCAACATGTATTGAAGTACACTTTCTATCAGAGACTAGTAGCTCAGGGATAGAAGAAGGGATTATCGAAGACAATTGTCGCTGCATCTACGAGAACCTCAAACTTAAGACTGAACAGAAAGGCCTAAAGATAGCCGATTTGAATTAGCCATTTTATAAACGAGCGGCGGTCTGGGTACAATCTACCACCATAAAGACTCTTAGGATCGTTTGGAGGGCAACGTGAAGGTAAACAAACATGGCGCACTATAACTGCAGTACTCCAGGCTGCACTAATAGTTACAGAAATGTACCTACCCTTCAGTATTTTAGAATTCCTAAGGACCCTGATATACGTAGAAAGTAAGTGGTTCTTTTGAGGAACGAGACGCTGAAATTCGACTCTACGAGTACGCGGATTTGCTCAGCTCTTTTCGATGGAGGAGAAAAACTGAGGACAACACATTTGCAAACCGACAGCTCCACGAAGAGAACTCAAGAGGGCCAGTTTCAAAGATGCGCAGAAAATGGAGCAAACCAAAAAAAGAAAAACAACACTTGCTGAAATTGCTCAAATTACCACTGTTGTAATTTTCTGTTCACCTCTTTTATGTTGTTGTTTTCTTTCTCCAACGGCTGAATCTCTCCCTTTTCCTTAACAATTTCTTGTTCACTTGTTTGTATTCTGTTATATAATCTGTTTAGTTGGTCACTAGTAAGTACTGTTTGTATTTCCACACTGTTACTGGTGATAGCATTAACATTAATATTTTCCTACTGTTCTTGAAATTTAAAGTTGGCCTCTAGGCTCGTTGCCTTGGATTACTTCAGGTATTGGAAAACTTAGGAATAAACGCTATAAGTTGTTATAGCAAGCCAAGGAAGCAAAGAGTGAAGAAGTATGGAGAGAGTACAGAAAGGTCAGAAATGTGGTGTCTCACAGGTTGGCAGAGGCCTCATATTGGAAAAATGAATTTAAGAACACCGCAAACAGCAGGGATTTCTTGAGACTTGTCAAGAAAGCTCAGCGGTTGGAAGGAAAAAAGAATAATATTGTTCCTTCAAAAGATGATCAAGAGAATATTACAATGCAAGACAGTACCAATGCAACACTCATGAACGATTACTTTTCTAAGGTTGGAGGAGAGCTTATGTCTAAAATCCAACCAACGCAGGACAATTTTGACAAGCAGCACATCTATTGGATCATTCCAATTTTTGCTGAATTCTCCCTAGACTTTTCTAAGGTTCATAAAGATTTAAATTCCATGAACCGAAGGAAAGCCATGGGCCCCGATTGTGTTTCCCCAAGGGACTTGAAACTGCGTGGGGAATCTGTAGTTCTGGGTCTCTTACTTGTCCTTGAGCTTCGTTTGGCGAGTTCTAGGGTACCTTCTCTGTGGAAAACCTCTAAGATGCATACGGTCTTCAGGAAGGGTGATTCTTTAGACAGAAGCAGTTACAGACCACCACAGATGTTTAGTCTACCAAGTAAAATCCTGGAAAGTATAGCTTGTGAAAATATTGACAGCTTTATCCAAGAAATTGGCATCCTCAATGAATAAGAATGGGGATTTGTCAAAGGGAGATCGACAGAAGGGCTCTTAACATATTTGAAAGAGAGATGGAAAGTTGCGCTTGATAATGGAAAAATAGTTGGCGTTGTAAACATTGACTTTAAGAAGGCTTTTGACTGTGTTTCGCATGTAATCCTGGGTCTAAAGTTGCAAGCACTGGGATTCAGTGGACCTGCATCAGAATGGCTGAGAGACTATCTCAAGGAGAGGAGACGATATGCTATTGTTAATAAATGTGAATCCCCACTAAATGCTGTGAACTGTGGAATTCCACAGGGATCCTTTCTGGGTCCTAGACTCTTTTCATTCTATGCTAATTACCTATCAGATCAGATTAACGAGGGAGAATTAGCTTTGTACGCAGATGATACCACACTTTTTCATGTAGGCTCCTCAGCTGATAGTGTGTGTATTGCATTAAATCGTATTCTTGGGGACATTCATACTTGGTGTAGGAATAATAGGCTTAAAACCCATAGTGGAAAATCTGAGGTTATGTTAATTGCTAGAAAAAAGCTTTAATAGTCTCTTAGGACAAATTATACTTGGGAATAACACTTTAAATTACGTTAATACGACCTGCTGCCTCGGGGTAAGTATTGACTCCAAGTTATCTTGGCAGCCGCATATTGTTTCAGTTTGCAAGAGATGTAATAAAAAAGTCAACTACAAAAAACGCCTGAGGATTTTACCGAAGAAAGTTTTGGAAACTATTCATTCTAGTAGTGTTGTCCCTAATGTTACCTATGGCATGTTAATCTGGGGTACTCTTTACCCCAATTTGTTATTTACCTTGAGTGAATACATTCTAAGGGCAGCAAAAGTAATCCATGGTCTCACAGACAGTTTTGATTATACACAAAAACAAATAAATTGGCAGCCATTAATTAATGTATATGTGTAAACTAGACTCACTTATGCGCGCAGTTTTCTATAACCAAGCTCCCAAACTCATGTGTGAGCTGTTTCATAAAGACAAGCAGAGTTATCATAATTTAAGAAGAATAGAAAAATTAATTAAACTACATTATAATTAATCAATAGGCAGAAACTCTTTAAGTTATAGAGGTGTCACTGTGTGGAATATATTGCCAGAACCTTACAAAAAAAGAAGCCAACTCTTCAAGCTTTAAGGTTAAGATGAAAAACGATTCGGAACTGTTAGAGAAAATGAGCTTTGCGAAGGAGTCTTGTTTAATAACTAATAAGTGATCTGATTTTTATTACTTTTAAACCACAAACATTTTTTGAGAATTTTAATGTAATGTTAACATATTTAGAGGATTTTAATGTAGTTATTTAGATCTTAGTGATTGCTTAGTTGTATCAAGTATAGCTTAGGTAGGTCCACATCGGTCTTTGACTGCCTTCCTTCAATCTACAAATCGAATAAAGCTGTATGTATGTATTTATGTATGTATGTATGTAAAGCTTTAAAAAAAAAAGCTCTATTTAAGCCTAAAGTAAAAAGGATTCGATAATGCCACGAATCATCGAAAGGATCACGTAATCTGCGAAAACTGCTTGGCATGAATTTCGCCTTTTACAAGATGTAGCGGACGGAGGGATCTAGAGACATTCCATCATTGCTCCGAACGCGATATTTAGATAGGACTTTATACTGAAACCAAGTAAGCCACTCGTATCGATCAAAGCTCTTTAATTTCTTGATTTACTTGATTACGTAAAAACTGAAAGGATAATTACAACAAAAACCTATTACTATAATTCGCACAGAACATCGATTGTGCAATAGCAACGCAAAAGGGGGCGTATCACGGTACTAGAAATTCACAAAATAACACTAATCACGAGCAATAATATAAGAGAAATACTATAACTAAATAGATTAATACAAATTACAACTACAAATCATACCTCTTTCTCCAATCTTAACTCTTTTCTTTAGGTTTCTTTCGAGTAATCAACGCTACTATATTCCCACGTGTTATCTCGTCGCTCGATTAAGAAAACTGATCTGCTGAGCTATTTGCATCTCATAACCCAACAGAAGTTACACAATCATGGTTAACTATTACACATTAATCATTACAGCGATGTTGTGATTCTACTAGTCTCTCTGTCAATTCCAGAAGTCTCTCCATCATGTTAAGTGTTTCTGAATATAGGCGCTATATTCTTCTTTCGAATTTTTTTTCTTTTTGAGGAGGTGATCTAATATTTCTATCGCTTCATTTCTCAACTGAATACTCGAATTACCAGCATCGATACTCCCTGTCAATCTAATGAGCCTGTCTTTCAGATCTTTGAAATTAGAAAATATAGCACCTCCTGTCAGTTTGCTTTTTCCAGACGATTTATGAGTAGGAATTTTTGCGAGCTTGTTGAGATCTTTGAATATTTGTATCGTCTTTGACGAATACTGTCCTTTGGGATTGTATATCTTTGTCAACAGATCAACGATCCCTCTGTCACCCTGTCTTCCATAAACAACAACACCGGTCAAAGGATCACTCGCTTCAACAACCATTTCATTTCTCAATCTTGAGGGGTTTATCAAGAGACCACCGTACTGTCCTTTACTATCAACCTTGTAAGCATTTCGCTTCTTCTGTGCATAGTTACGCTTTGAGTGACCCTTGCCCTTTTGTGTGACAAGAATCTTCTCGCCCTTCGCGAGCAGATTTATGCGGTCAATATATTTTCTCAGTGCATCGACTTAGAACACAATATAATCTATTTTATCCTTATTTTTTTCCTTATTCTTCGAAAGACAGGCCTTGACATGGTTTCCTCTCATGATTTTTTCGTTCACATCATACTCCAGTTTATCAAGATCAAATTCATCATCAAGTATTTTATCGAATGCTTCATTCGGTGTGGGAAAGCCGCTCTTTTGAATATAATTAAGTTCGTCTTGGCTAAAGCCGCTGTCTGGATCGGGTACTTGTATTTTTGGTTTCGGTTTTGGTGGTGGTTCAAGAGCGGAGGGAGAATCGGGTGGGCTTTCAAAAGAGTCGAGCTCTTTGAGAAAAGATAGATCTTGAGTAAGAGCTTTTTTATTCTCCTCCAATTTCTGAATGACTCTGTTCTGGTTATCATCTATTGTCTCTTTGACCTGTTTGACCTCTTTTACAATAGGTTTGAATACTTCTTCACGTTCGAGAGCAAGACCTTGCTTGGCATCGTTATAGTCTTCTATTTTCTTTTTGATTTCCAACCTCTTGCGGTCGTTTTCAAGTCCAAGTTTCAAGTCTCTCTTAAATTCTTCAATATCCATGTTTGTATTAGTGATCAATATTATTATTTGATTTCACACGCGCTTTTTTTTTTTTATTACATCATATTCACGAGTTACTACGTGTCGCGAACGTGTCGCGCGAATCACGAGGTACCACTCTACATACAATAAGCAATCACGTGAAAGACACTAGATTACATTCCAGAGCTCCCTAGTAACGGAGGGGGTGGAGAAAAAACTTTGAAGTCAGTTTCCGACTCCTCGGTTGCTAGGGTGCTCTGGAATGTTTCTATTGTCTTTCACGTGATCATCCCATTGTGTGTGGTTTATGCAAATCAGTGTTCACGTGAAACACTTTACACGCGAGACAGACGCGTTACCTTCACGTCTTATGATTACATCATAGATTACATCATCAGGCCTGTCTGTCTGATTGAAATTTGCATAAAACCGCAAGCCTTGAGTCACGCACAGTCACGCTCGTAACTTATGACAAGAGATCAATAAAGTCACTCTATCCGCCGATGATGACAAGCGAATCATTCTACCAGACAGAGTGAACACACTCACAATAGGACATTGTAGGTCGGTCTGAAAAAGCTTGAATGAATAATTTGAATTATTATGAAATAATGCGAAAAGATGATTTTGTATTAAATTATCGTGACAGTACGATAATTTAACGAAAATGAGCGACAACCGGCCTTATTCCAACTACTCAAGAGCATAAGCTTATGTGTACGTGCCACAGTGAGCACCGTCCAGGTGACTTGTGATCTACCAGATATCTTAGGTACTTTAGAACTGAAGAAATGGTACCATCCAAAAAAAGAGGGAATCTACATTCAGAAGAGATGGATGGAGAAAAATTATTGTTGCTGTTTAAATGAAATATTCCACACGAGACATGACATGATGCCAATAGGGCCCGCCATTTTGGACGTGAGAGTATCAGGACATAGCAGCACAAGTTTCCATTCCTCCGACTATTAAGGCGTAAACGTTTGTGTCCTTATCAAGTATTAAACGTATAGCGATAGAAAGTTTCAGGATAATTTTCCGATGGGGCTTTGTTCTCTTGGAGGGGTAATTGATCAATGCGGTGCCGCATTATGGGCTCTGCGTGAAACAGGAATGACTCCTTTGTTGTCTTGACATGACTACTTGATTAAAACACAAGTTCAAGGGCTCAGGTGAGTCTGGGGCGAGAGGAAGATCGGGTGATACCAAAGCTACAAGCTACAAGTAATCAAAAAATATACGAAAGGGCTCATACATGCCCATAAACGTTGCAAATGGCTTTTTTAGGGCCACTCTCGCTAAAAGCAGTCCCCTCAACTTCCCGTGAAAAGAGTTTTTCCTAAGTTTTTTTTTCCTATGAAAAGGGTTTTGAACACATGTTTCAGAATAGTTTCATGGTTTTCCAATTTTTCTTTATATGAAGATTTTAACTATCGCGATCTCTCTGTCAAGGGAAAATTTGCTAAGGTGTTGCAAAAGCAAAAAAACTCAGTCAACTACAGTCATTGTGCGAGTTTTTCCGACGTTAAAATTAAAGGTGGTGCTAATCGTAAGGCACCAAATTATGAACCTTTTTTATAGTAAGCAGATTCCTGCGATTGCCGCAAGGGATGGTCAACAGACCCGCGTTACTCAAAACTCAGTTAAGGTTGCGTGACTCCTCGACTTTGTCCAGCCCTCTCACTCTCACGTCTAATATGGTGGGTCAGTCGATACAATAACAATCGCATCTCGAGGTGTAGCATGGCATGTTTCATATGAACTGCAACACAAAATATTTGTTATCCAGTTCTCCTAACTGTGGATTTCTTATTTACTTCCGGATGATTTGATTTATTCAGCTCTAACGTACTAGAGAATTCCGATGGATCACAAGTCATCTGGACGCTACTCACTACAACCTGTATGTATCACCCTGCTCTTTTTTTTTTACTGATGACATCGTGCGTATTTACAAGAGCCAGCAAGGCTATCAAAAGTTTAACCATAAATCTTCTGTTAACGGTCGTTTTCATTAAGCTAGCTTCATATAGCGTCAAAAAATGGGCCTGACAAAATACAGGGACTTTGCATGCTTGTGAGTATAGTCTGTATGGAGATTTGACCTGAAAAATATAAATCAAAGGAAATTCAAGCATCTTTAACAAATGTTGTCATATCTAGGTCAGAACATCATCATTTGTGCTCTATGATTGGCACCAGGTTTTCAAAGAAAAAAATCATCTTTATTTTGCTAAACCGCTTGTTGTTTGTAGTGCTAATTAGAGGCCTTCTTAGAGTACTTATATGCTATGAGACGAGGTATTTCTAGATAATGAGATTGATTATTCCCACTGATTTTGATAAATAGGTCACTAAAGTATATACTGGATTTGGTATGAAAGTTATGCAAGAAGGCAGGTGAATGTTATGGTTTTTCAAAAAATGGCAATTTTGGGTAGTGATTTTGACCTCAAATGTGACCTTGCTTTAGCCCCAGGCCCCTCTCTGTCTAATCGCTTGAGAACAAAGTTACATTAATTAAGTAAAAGTTCCACTAGGCATGGTCAAATTCAATTGGCAGCAAAATTTACCAATGGAGTTTTATAGCACTTTCAAAATGCCACTCAGAAGGATGAATTCTTGGTGCTCCTTAGGCCAAAGATGGGACCCCCCCCCGAAACTCCAGAACAAACGGTCAGAGAAGTGAGCCGAAGTGGCTTTTGAAATATCTTATGACAATCAATTTTTGTGCCAAGTTTCAGGCAAATCGGTTGACTACCACTTTTGTACACTACATGTATTTTCTTTTCAAATATTTATTCTATTTAAGTATGATTACTTGGGGTGTACAGGGTCAGGGTTTCCCTCGTATACAGGATTTTTTTTAATTGAAATTAGCCTGTATCCGTGATTGGATCCTCCTTTGTGATCCACTAAGTTGACGTCGGTCGTGTATCTTTAATAGATCCTTAGTTGGATTTCATATTGGGTTATGGGCTTCCCCTGCCCGGTCACCTTGAAAAGTTAATTTTCCAGGGAGACCACGTCTCCGATCACGTAAATCACATCTTTGATTGCCGTGTTGCCAGCATGGATGTCCTGATAGTGTAGTGGTCATCACACCTGACTAGTAGCAGGAGGGACGTGGGTTCAAATCCCGCTCAGGGCAAATTTTCTTTTCAAACATTTATTCTATATATATATAAAGTGTGACTTGATTTTCGTAGAACAGTGCTCAATTCATAGAAGTAGAGCGAAGTATATATAATGTTGTCTGTTGTGTATATATATGGTGTATATATATATATATATATATATATATATATATATATATATATAACTAATATATATATATATATATATATATATATATATATATATATATATATATATATAACTAACTGCAGACAGTACTGTTTCGGCCTTCTGGGCCTCATCAGTGCAGTGCTAATGCTAGGATGGAGGAGAACCAATATGGTCACCCCAAACGATCCAACCTTTGTGGTATCGTCTAAGCCATGCTAGAGTGCTCAAACTAGAGTACACTAGCGAGCATGCGCAATTACAGAGCAATGACTCATCCTAGTTAGAGTGCTCAATTTGGACAACCCCTCAGGGAGCCCCCGACAGTCAATGTCGATTGACCTCTTAAAAGCAACAACCATTGTGAGACCAAGGTAAGTTCGGCTCCACCCAAGAAGTCCCAAAAAGGGATGGGTGACCGACCCGAATAAAAGAAAAAACACTGCCAAGGAGGAAGAAAGTTGCAAGTTTTCCCTCCCGGCAGGTACTCACTTATCCAACAAAAATCCTCAGAAACCACAAAAACAAACCAAAACAAACTCCCAACCACTAGGGAAAGGAGCGAACACTTACCAACAAGCAAAAGTCGAGTCAGTGCAGTGCTAATGCTAGGATGGAGGAGAACCAATATGGTCACCCCAAACGATCCAACCTTTGTGGTATCGTCTAAGTCATGCCAGAGTGCTCAAACTAGAGTACACTAGCGAGCATGCGCAATTGCAGAGCAATGACTCATCCTAGTTAGAGTGCTCAATTTGGACATGAAAGCAAAGCTTTGTATGCCAAAGAGCTATATCTAACTGCAGACAGTACTGTTTCGGCCTTCTGGGCCTCATCAGTGCAGTTTTTTTATGTTTAAGGTGGACGGCCGGGCCCCGATGAAGGGAGGTGCAATCCCGCCGACCTACATGTCTAATCCCAACCCATTGGCTTACGTGCAATGCCTTAGGGAAGGGGACCACCAAAAACGAGGGTCACCAGACGCCAAACTCGCTGGGGAATCGAACCCCACCTCACTTAAAAATTAACACACACACACCCAGAAATTAAACACACCCCCTCAAAACTTAACTAATTTTTCTTTTAGTTTTTCTTATTAAGCCTAAGTTAATTTTATATTTTATTTTGGTTCTTTAGATTTTTTAAGTGACCGGTAAAGCCTAAAGGCAGTAGAAACTTCACGCTGTTCAAAAACATATCTCGGATCAGAGTACCAAACGGAAATATCTTTACCAGCAGGAGCAGGCAGGTGATGTAACACCGCAATCTCGGCCAAAAAAACGCGTTCCTCAGATGGAGAAGAGCGAAGCAGCGGGTCCTTTAAGAAAGCAGCGGAAAGTTCTGAAGGAGTAACAGCAATAGGCTTGGCTGCAGCAGCAGAATCAGTGGGTGGGGCCTGTTGGGTCCTCTTAACAGTGTTATTAGCAGAAGTGGGAGCTGGGGAGGCTAAACGCTTCCGAGAAGCAGAGCTCGTCTCTCCGACATCCATATCAGAAACAGGGTTAGCAAAACCCTGTGTTGCCGGTACACAATCATTTAGTGGTTCTTCACCCTCGTTTAAAGAGGTGAAGCGATCTTCACTCGCCTCAGTTGAGAGCGAGCAGGCTTCATCAGCACTGTCAGCAGGCGGCTCTTCAGGCATAGAGGATGGCTCGACATCGTCTGTGACGGTGGCCTTACAATCTTTAGCAAAATGACCTTGCTGTGAACACCTAAAACACTTGCCCTTGGAAGGGCAACTCGCAGCCTTATGGCCTATTTTACGGCACACAGTGCACTGCAGGGGTTGCCCCCTGTACCAAACCCTACAACGTATACCTCTAATACCAATGAAGGGTGGAATAACTTTCTGAACCACCATCTGAATAATTCTAGACCCAGTAAAGACCGAGGGTCTACCCGACCAAGACTGATGACGGACAGACTTGACGATGCCAAAAGCAGACAACGCAGTACGTATCGCTTCATTGGAGCCCTCAAAAGGGAACCAAGACAAAACCACAGTGGTAAGTTGAGGTGGGGGAGGAGGAGGTGTAACCACCCTACACTCCACCTCGCCTAACTTAACCACACCCAATTCTTCAAAAAAAAGCTTGGCCACATCAGCTGCAAAAGTAACCCTGGCAACGCGACCAGGGCACGCCTGCACTGCCTCCACAACATGATCAGACTCACGATCAAAATACTCGAGGAGTAACTTTACTGCCTCAGGAAAAAGCATCCCCTCGGGGAGCCCCTTGCAGTCCACATCGATTGTCCTACTAAAGGAAACAATCATCCTGAAGTTCGGCCCCAACCCAATGAACAAGCAAAGGGATGGGTGACCAAACCAAAAGCGAAAAAGGAAAAAACCTGACCGAGAGGAAAAGATCACAAGTTTTCCCTCCCGGCAGGTACTCACTTAACTGATACTAGACCTCACCAAAACCAAGCACACCAGAAACCAAACTCCCAACCACTAGGGAAAGGAGCGAACACTTACCAACAAGCAAAAGTCGAGTCAGTGCAGTGCTAATGCTAGGATGGAGGAGAACCAATATGGTCACCCCAAACGATCCAACCTTTGTGGTATCGTCTAAGTCATGCCAGAGTGCTCAAACTAGAGTACACTAGCGAGCATGCGTATATATATATATATATATATATATATATATATATATATATATATATATGTTGTATATATATATATATATATATATATATATATATATATATAAATATGTTGTATATATATATATATATATATATATATATATATAATGGTGACAAAAAAAATATATATATATATATAGTAGCAAATGGACTACTCAAGTTACGCACATATGGATTTTAATACAGCCTGTTTCGTAGACCAACAAAAGTTGATCCACTCGTCAGTTAAACTCCATACACACTCAGAAATTCCTAATCATCTGCCACCCAGACCTATCAACACTCAACAAGCGTAACGAACTCGTCTCTTCCTGCCGACACAGAAACAAAAAACTCATTCAACAACAGCTGACTTGACACTTTTCACACTGCATAAACCATGTTAATTAGCAATTAGTGTAATATATAAGCGATGGTATCGCATTATTCTGCCATTAAAATCCCCTGATGAGTGGAATACAAAGCCTCATTCAGTTGGAACCCATCGATACTCGCTTGTCTTGAAAGGTCACCCACAGCTTCTTGTAGTTTGCTCTCACTGCCCTTAGTAACTATTTCGGAACAAGATGTCTCGTCCACATATTTCCACAAGTCAGCTGGTATATAATCAGGTATATAATGGAATATCATACGATCGAAAAAACTGTCGCAATCTCGATCACAATCACGATTGTGAGGCCCCTAGTGTTCTCTTGCCATATCCTAAATTGACACCATTTGAATAAGAAAAAATTGTCATAACTGAAACAAAAGAGTGATATTTTATTTGTCTCATTAAGGTTTTCCGAAAGGACACTTTCTCATAAAGTTGTAAAGAGTGGCCCATATTTTTATGGACAAAGATTGAAATTCTGATGATCTGTTTTTCTCTTATTTTCTCTTGCTAAAAATGTTACGTAAGAACGCAAAAACTGTTCAAAGTTTCAGTCGCCGTCTAGGGTAGTTTTCCAAGCATGTGCTAATGGCATAGAACATTCGTTTTAAAGGTTATTTGTGTGTCAGGAAAGAGCTTACAACTTATGATAGACATCTGATATCAGCAGAGATAAACTCTCACTTCAGACCTTAAAACGGAAGGATATCATTTAGCGGTGAATCCACTAACTACTCTTTCATTCCCTAAACATTTTGTTAAGTTTACCTGGGTTAAGTTGAAAAGCGTGAAAATGTTGACGAACGCTATGTACGAGGGCGACAGAAGACCAAATATTCACGTGATCCCCAAAGGAATCATCACCACGCATGCCCTGACACCAAGCCTATCATAAAATCATGGAAAATCAAGATAATTTGCTTTTCTTTTGTTCTAAGTCGGCATTATTCGTACAAGGAAGCAAAGCAAGAGGCAAAAGAGCTAAATATATCTCCCTCAGGTGCCGCTAATAATAATTGAAATTCATATAGCGCAAATTCCATATACATGATCAAATGCGCTTTACATGAAAATAAAGAAAATGTAGGAAAAAAAAATATATATATATGTAAAATTACAATTTTCCTTTATGAGATAAGAAATTAAAAAACACTAACCAAGTGAGATAGAATATTAAAAAGCACTACGCCATTGAGATAGAATATTAAAAGCCCGGGTAAAAATGTAGGTTTTAAGATTACGTTTCAAACTAGAGAAGGAGTGAAGGCCAGTGATGTTACTTGGTAAGTCATTCCAGAGACGTGGTGCAGCATAGGAGAATGCCCTCGCTCCCAATGTGGGTAACATCTTACCACTTGCAAACTTGAGCAGAAGTTTTTGATTGGACCTTAGCTCATAGTAAGTGGGAATTTTAAAGCTAATAAGCTTAAAAATATAGCCGGGTGCCATACCGTGCTTTGCTTTAAAACACAATAAAAGAATCTTAAATTCTATACGGTACCTAATTGGTAACCAGTGAGCTGGCATAACAGTGGTGTAATGGCTAAACTTAGGTTGTTTAAAGATTAGCCTAGCGGCTGCATTTTGAACCCTTTATAACTTGTCAATTTGTACTTGAGGTGTACCATAAAGCAAGCTGTTACAGTAATCCAATCTGCTGGTAATAAAAGCATGGATCAAAGTCTTTGTAGAGTTTGGCGATGAGTACTTCCTAGTTCGCCAGATACTATGAATATAATAAAAAAATACATTGCAAACTTTGTTTATATGAACATTCATAGATAGTTTGTCGTGAAGAAAAGTACCAAGGTTTTTGACAACAGACGATCTTTCAACCTGGGAACTTCCAACAGTAATCAAAGAGATGTTAATTTTTGACAGTTGTTGCCGGGTCCCCAGAATAATAAACTCCGTTTTTTCATCGTTGAGGAGTTTATTGTGATCCATCCATAGGCGGATATCATCTATGCAATTTTGCATCATGATAATAGCATCTTGATGGCTCGTCACTTTATCGGGCTTAAAAGAAAGGTATTGCTGTGAATCATTTGCATAACAGTTAGCTTCCGGGAGATGTCGTTGGACAATTTTAAAAAACGTCGAAGAATAAATTATGTACAATAAAGGACCACGACAGGAACCTTGCGGAACGCCCCAGTCCAGATCGAAACTATCAGATAAGGTACCACAGATGGAAATGCGTTGTCGACGTGCCGTCAGATAAGAAGAGAACCATTCAAGTGGTGTACCAGTAATTCCAAACGAAAATTGAAGCCTACGTACAAGTACATTGTAATCAACCGTGTCGAAAGCGGCACTTAAGTCTAATAACACGAGAAGGACTGTTTGCTGAGAATTCATGTCAAGTAGAATATGATTTGTCTGTTTTAGAAGAGCTGTTTCCGTGCTGTGGTTCCTCCTATAGGGAGATTGTAGAGACGGATAAAGATCGTTCCTCTTCATACAATTATAAACTTGTAGAAACACAGCTCGTTCGGTTACTTTTGAGATGAAAGAAAGATTACTCACAGGCCGGTAATTTTTAAAAACAAGATCAAGATTGACTTTTTTCAAATTTGGCAGAACAAGAGCTTCTTTCCATAATGGAGGAAAATAACCGCTTTGAAGTGAAAGATTGATTATTTTAGTTATTATAACTGGTAAAAGAACATCGATAGACTTAACAATTAAAGGTGGCGGAATCGGATCGAGAGCGCATGATTTCCTGGACATTCCCATGATGATGTTGTAAACCTCGCTTTGTGTGAGAGGTTCAAAACATCTAAATGACGACGAACATAAATGTGAGTTCTCTGATGGCTGAAATACCAAAGTGATTTTTTCACTGTTTTCGTCTTTCGCTTGCTTCATGGTTGTCATTTGCTTGATAACTCACCCCGGTAGAAAAGCGTTCAACTGGAAAAAAAACATTATAATGTGATTAAAAAAAATGATATGGAGTTAAAGCAAAGTATGCACTTGAGCGAGGTGGTTCGAGCGGAAAAAGGAAAATGACACTAAAAGTTAAACCCTTCCCCCTTCTTATCATTCCATCAAGTTTCTCTGACAATTAATCTGTACAGATTTCTACACCTTAGTGAAGAGGGAGAGAAGCACTGTAAACGCAAAATGTCTCACCTTACAACACAAAACAATGCACCGAAAAAGTCTGGAACAAGACCTTCCCGCCCTGAGGTCCAGCGAAAGAAATCTTAAGAGCCACTGACCATAAGTATTGAGAATCCGCCGACAGTTGCAGAGTTTCGTAATTCATTTCATTTTTCTAAAGGACCCTTTTAATGAACCTTTTTCGAAAATTATAACAAAAAGTTCTATCACGCTTTTTTTTCTTTTGTCCGAGATATCGAATAGTTCAAAATACGCCTAGATAGACTTTGTCCGCCCACCGTAAAGCAATGAAAGATTAAGCGACTTCGGCAGTTTCGCACGCTGCAACGGGATGCAATCCCGCTTTTAAAATTCATTTGCTGGAAGATGGTCCTTTTATCTCTTGAAAATTTATAATTTTCTGGTTGTTACGTTTAAGTCTGAATAGGGACCCGTTGAAATAGAGTACCTCCCGTCTTTTTTGCAGAGGTAAAATAAAGGTCAACTTCAGAGGACCATGAAGAGGTCTGCCATATATAATTTCCAGATCATTAATATACACCACCTGAAGTTTTATTTTTACATTTGAACTCCTCCGCTGAATAGCTCTCACAACCCATTTAAAGACCTTTAAAATATCTGGTATGATATATTTACAAATCAAAACATACATCATCTTAAAGGTTCATCTTTGTAGTTTAATTTCTCAAAGTTTCTTTCTTGGCCCGCCATAGGCAATGCGTCAAGCTTGAAAAGAGTTCGGGGCTAAATGAAAAAAAAAAAAAATGTGATGCGATCCTTTGAACGACTGTCACGCAAGAGGTCATGTGTTTGGTACATTCCTGGCCAAGCTACGTTACTGCGGCGCATTTAATTTCATGTAGTAATATCAGGAATCGAAATCACATTGTCGCAGTTCAAAATCAGTAGACATTAGAAACAAATTATTTATCGATGCCTGAATATAATTACATACACCTTAAAATTAAATTTTCATAGACTATTAGATGTTTTCATTAGACAGGGAGGAGTGAGAGGAAGCCTAACCTCTTCGTACAAAGTTCACTTTCTTTTCTAGAAATGGAGATATAATCAAAGTGCCTTATGGTTTCTTATGAAGGAATAACGACGATAAGTAGATGAATAAAATAATGAATAGACTAAATGAAACATCTGAGGAAGATTTTCTTTCACGGTGATTAAATCCTAACCTTTTCTAATGGATACTCATTGGTGAGCAAGTTTAAGTTTGAAAACAAAAAATGGTTTTTCCTTCTGAGATACCCTAGGTAGGTCCCTTACTCTCAGGAATTGTCTCTTGGATGTGGTTTTGGATTTCTAGACCATCTGACCTTGCTTATATCCGGTACTCATTCTCGACATAAAGGATACTTCTCATGATGATTACTTGAACTTTTATATTATTATAATTTGGATCAAATGCAAAGCTATCCGAGCCTCAGCTTCAGAAGGTTATAATAATAGTAATGATTTAATATTTATATTGCGCAAATGAACATGTGGATATGATCAAATGCGCATCATAACACTTTTTGGGGGACTTTGGCCGGACTGCATCAGCAGTTTACAAACAATCAAAGGAAACGTGTTTGAAGATGCCCCCTCCCCCCAGTTCCCAGTAAACAGGCCAGACCACATTACAGTAATCTCGTTAGTGGGTTCTTATCCAGCTCTTCTGAGTCGTACCAAACTTTCTAAACGTACTTAATTTAAGATATACACAGATCTAGACTGTGGAAAAAGACTACGATGCCGATTCAGATCTCAGGGACTTCAACACCACTTTCATTGTTATTGCGAGGCTGGACAGGAATATTTCTCGTAAAAACGATATTCCCATCAGTTTCATTCACTTGCGAGGCTCGCTTAATGGTCGTTCCTTCATCTATAGTTGGGGTGATGCCAGTGATCCTTGTTTTAAAGCGAGATCTAATCTGCAAGGACAAGGTGAAATCAAAACGATTACAAGAGTTTTAAAACTGATCGTGCTTTGAATTGGATCGATATAACCATGGAATTAAATTTCTTATTTCAAAGTCGAAGCCTAGCTAGAAAGAAATCTGACCAATGGTACAAAGAGAGCTAAGAACAACATTGAATAACATACCTCTGAGTTTCTTACGCAGTGAAGGAGAAATATTAAGAAGCCCTGTTAAATCATAAAGTGGGATATCAAGTTAACGCCTGCAGTATAACTTTTTTTATTGCCTGTGTGTAGACTCATAAAGCTTTCATCTACACCCTCCACCCCCAGTTCCCTGAATATGCAATTTCATGGTCAGAAAAATGTCCAAATTACTGGTATTAATCACAAGTTCTCTATTTTTACAAGTTGCTTTACACTAAGTTTAGCACATGGTAATCTGCTAGGCACGACAATATGCGTGACAGTGACACTACCTATATTATAAGATCAATAATACAAGATAAATTTTATGAGAAGAAGAAAACCATCATCATTGCAGATTCAAGATCGTGAGATTGGTTTTATGATTTTATTTATTTTTAATTCCGGAAAATTAAATTTTACTTTTTCTTATCATTGTAAAGAGTGATCGGTATTTTTATTTGACAACATAAGAGTCCTGACTGTCTGTTTTTTATTTAATTTTTTTTTTCTCGTTAACGTTATTTACTTAAGAACGCTATAACTGTTGAAAGCTTAATAGCCGTAGGGGGTCTATTTTCCAAGCATGTAGTAATGGGATAGAACGTTCGCTTAAAAAGGCAGTCGAGTATCAGAGAGAGCTGAGAATTCATAATAAACAGTGGTGAACTTGTGCTCTCACAAGAGTAGGGTGTATCTCATATGAGTAAAGATAAACTCTGATTACTGACTTCAACTTTGGTGAGACTTATCAAAACAGAAGTAACCCAGTTAGCTAACTCATATTGGACGGAATTCATTTTATAAAATTTGTGTTTAGTTTACCTGAGTGGAGTTGAGAAGTGTGAAAATGTAGGCGAACGCTTTGTGCAAGTACAACAGAAGACCAAACAGCCACGTGATCCCCAGCAAAGGAATAATCACCATGCATGCCCTGACACCAAGCCTACAAAATCATGGAAAAAAATAAAGAAGAAGAAGATAGGTGGCTTTAATTTTCGTAAGTAGGTATTACTTGTAAAAGGAAGCAAAGAAAAAGGCGAATGGCTCACCGTGATTTATATTCTACTGGCACCGCTAACATACTCACCTTATTTGTTCACTGTGTTTGTCTTTCGCCTGATGCATGATTGTCATTTCCTTGATAACTCGCCCCAGTAGCATTGCGTTTAACTGAAACAAAAAAGAATATGCACTCATCAAACTAAATCAAAAACAACATGATTTCGAGGTAGAGCTAAGTTTGCACTTAAAGTAAAGGACGTAAAAGTTTGACGCTCCCCCCTCCTTATCATCCCACTAAGTTTCTCAGGTTTACCTGAAAATGCGTTCGTACACATTTATGTACCTGGGTGGAGAGGAAGAAAAGCACTGTACACACAATATGTCTCGCCTAACAACACAAGACAATCAACCGATAAAGTTTCGAACCAGAGGCCCATTTCTCGAAAGTCCCGGTGACTTAACGGGCCCGTAAAGCTGTTCTGTTTTCATTCAAGATGTCCATTTAAAAATTTTTGATAATGATACAACAAAACTATTAGCTAAAGAAACAAAAAGGACTGGTTTGAGTGTCCGAACCTGTTTTTTTATCCTTTAAATTTTGATTTTAAAACATGGCTTCGGGTCCGTTAAGTTACCGCGACTTTCGAGAAACAGGCCCGTGGACTTCTTAACCTGCCGTCTAGCGTGATAATCGCTTAATGCGTCCTCTAACAATGGGTTCTCCCAAAGGAAAACATACACTTTACATTTGGCGGAATACTATCGAACATAGTGAATGAAGTTAGAGGTAAGTGGTAAGAAAGAGAACATCGTCGCGATTCTAACGATAACTGAAGGCAAAACGTGAATGCGAATAAACCTTAAGAATTTAACTTACCAACTCAATCAGCACAACGAAAACAACAAATATCCATATCATCCCGTTTTCAGATGAAATCCAGCAGCTGAAGTAAATTAGGTATCGGAAACTTTGATAAATTATCAATTAATGATTTTTTATTGTGTACATGCACGTACACAGTATCCTCTATGCCCGGTTTGCTTGCAAGTGAAAATCACAAGAGAAATAACAAAATAAAACAAACAAACGAAAAGGCAGAAAACGACGATTCGTGACAGACTCATGGATCAGGAGAAAAAATTCCTCAATGCTTACAATTTGTCACTGACATAGCTTGTAATCCCCTGTTCGCTTCCTGCTGCAATGCCCAGCGATATGGAGACGACGAGGGCGGGTAGACCTGTGTATTTGAAACTCGAAGTGATTACAATGTCAAACTACAAGGCTGTGTTGATGATGGTAGTGATGAAGGTGATGACAATGGTGCAGGTAATTATTCATGTTTTGCTTTTCAAACAACTATCAATGAGAGTATGACAAGTTTTGAAAGCATTTTTACCCCATGAAAATCCATGTGACACCTTCATCTTGTCGTTGATGTTCCAAACTTTTACAACAAATAGGTAAAGATAAATTCCTTCGACAAGCATCCAGCAGAAAGCGGCCATCAGGAGATACTGTACTAAAGCTGCTATTGTAACACAGGCAGACTGCAGAGGATAGAAAAAGTGGCATGGACTCAATAAGTTAAGAGCAGGTTACTGTCATAAGGATTAACACAAAGAGACTCCACGTTTTTGATGTAATATCTTACCTTGTTCTCAACAGCGCCAATTCCGGTTAGAAAGATAATTTGCCCTGCACCAAATGCGGTGACTAGACTCACTCGGATCTGAGATAAAGGTCCCCTCATGTCTCTAATCAAAATTAAAGAAATGATTTGTAAGAGAACTCCTCCATATCAGTTCTATCCTCATTTTATACAAAGCCATGTTAGATACTTTGGGAAACAAAAGATAATTCGACTTGGGTCATATCACTTTGTGCGTCTAAGGTCATAATAGTTCTTGTTCGGTCTAAAACATCGGTTGGCTTCGAAATGCTTGTGTGGAATTATGTCATATACTTACGTAAGAAGAGCATAACTGATAATTGTTAAAGTGTTTCCAACTAAAGAGATAGACAAGCCCACGTATGTAAGAATTTTCAGCGCCTTTTCGTCAGTCTTGAAAATGAATACAAAAAACAGAGATTCAATAATCATAACAGAGAAAGGTAACGTACCATACACCCGGTTTAACACCGACGGAGGAAAAAGCGCCACCCCGATACATGGTGTCTTTTGAAATCAATGTATGTATATTTCGCAATATCCCTACCTTAGTTAAACTGTTACCGCTCGTTCCACTATCAAACTGCATAAGAACTGCGAAGTGATTTAGATGATTGCAGCTGCACTCCGTGTAAGTTTCGTTCCTAGATTTTAGGAGACACCCTTGCCCTGACCATCTAGATATAGAGGGCATGCAGAAAGCATTTAGAAAAACAGTCGTAAAATTTCCCTTCCCCCTCCCCCACTAAAAAAAAAAAAAAAATTAATAAACAAAACAACTGACAGTTCTATCGACCACGTCTTATACGGAGGTCTGAGAAAGAGGAAAAGGAGTAAGAAGTGAGCACACTATATGATGTGCCACTCAAAAAAGCCTCACCTGTATGAAAGAAGAGTCCTCAAGAGATTTGATAATTGGAGTGAACGATGTCATTAGTTAATTCAAAGTTCTTTACCTGTTCTCGGAAGTATTCCAAAACATGCAGCTTCTGTCCAAAGTTGCAGGCTGAAACCGTGAAATTACCATTAGTGTTAAGTAATTCAGCGTCTTGCGGGCCAATAAGGAGGTAGGAGTGCTCCCGCCGCATTTTTTCAGACCCCTCCTCCATTTGTGATACATCTGAAGAGTTGCTTCCCAATATCTCTAGTCTAGTTTGCCTCTCTTTGAGAGGCGCCCTGAAAAGAACTAAGCTCTTGAAGTCATAAAAAAACTAACACTAACAATTTAAGGTAAAATAAAGTCCACCATAACAGCAAGAACAGAAACGACAACAAAAGTCAACCAAAATCAAGACTAAAAAGAGGAAACAATTGGATATATATAAATAGAAACAACGAAAATGCAGACAGAAACACGGATGGTACAGGAGAGATGCGTTAAGAGAGAGTAATTGGCAAAGTTTGCTCATATTATCCAGATATACTCAAGCTGTTTAAACTCTTTTAAATAGTTACAAACATGGCTGCAACTGTCTCTTGATTAAATACAACTTACCTTTAGGTTTTTAAATCTCAACGTGATATTCTTCCTGAGTTTGGTGTTCCTTGGCCATATCGTTGCAGACAAGATAAATGTGTTGATGTTCCTAACCATGATTCCCAATAATTTTGCAAAATGCTTAGATAAAAAAAAAGCTATTGTGTGCACTTATTTCATCACAAGTCATGAAAACTCCGTCGAAATTTCTGTATGGACCAAAGTCGACAAAGCGAAATTTCTTTATGATCCAAAGACGACTAAGCGGGAATCCTTAATTCCTAGTCTATGTTTTTAAATATGCATTCAATTATTTTTCTATGTATATCATTCAGATGTCAAAAGTCCCTCGAAAGACCAAAAAATAAACAAACAAAACAAGACAAATAAAAGTAGACGAAAAAAAAAAGATAAATGTTCTTAAAGACAAAAGGAAAATTGATAAAAATTTGTTAAAAGAAAATCAAAACAAAAGCGGAACAAAAATTCAATCTGGGATCGAGCACATTGCTCTAAACTTGCCTCGTGTAGCTTATCTACACACCAAAAGAGAGCTAAAAAAACATGAAGATACTATATATAGAACTAGGTTTTAGCAAACCTTCGTTCGTTGAAAGAGGCAGAGTTGGCTTGGTTCGGTTGGAATATTTCATGGAGATCTTTGTAAATGACCGCAAGTGCCGCTGATCCTAAGACGTAATATTGGAGGCAATTTTAAGACTACTAATCTAATAATAAAAAGAAGGACAAGAAATCACGACTTTAACACCTTACAAGCCAAGTGGCTAATTCAAATGGTATGCCTTACGTTTGAATAGGAATAAAATATATCGATCTACCGACAAATAAACAAATAAATATAAGCAAACAACCAGATTAAAATCTCAGTCATTCAGTTTGAATTTTCCTTCGTACATGAAACCCAGCCTCCTTCTGACCATAGCCCTGATAATCAAATATAACAAAATCTTCGAGCTTGGCTGGTTATCACTAGCCTGATTTAAGCACTTATAGGACAGTGTAAGCTTCAAGCTTGTAATTGGGCAATGTAATAGGAAGGTTAAAGGGATACTATGAAAGTAGACAGGACGTGTTATGTGCGCTCGCTGTTGCCGCGGTTTTCGCCGAGTTCAATGTTGTTGTTGCTATTTCTGTTTGTTTGTTTTTCTTCTGAAAACATATTACTTATGTTTAGTTTCTTTTCTTAAATTTGTCATAGACTTTATTAATTGGCAACAGGACTTCGTGCCGTCTAGTTCTTTGTTTGATTAAAGCACGAGTTGGACTACTTTTAAAAGAATGAAAAATATATAACTCTCCAACCGTTATCCAAGCCTGCAGTGGGAAGGCTGGGAGAGTTTTCTCCTTTATCATCCCCAAGTTGGACATCACTCTCATTCAAGTTAAAAATCTTCCTGACCAAAATATCTGATTGGAAAAAAAAAAAAAAAATTTAAGTGCAGGCCAAAATAAATAAGGATGCTTTCGTATTAGTCACAAGTTACCGTTCACAAAATAGTTAGGCCTAGAAGGTCTGAAAACCATTACTTAGAAGAAGTCAATGCAAGCACTTTGGAATGATCACCAGTGAAAGGAGTGTTCTCAATTTGAACTTCGGATAAAGTGTAGGTGATAATTTTTTAATCATAAAATATGTAGTACCGCGACGGATTCGAAAGTTTTTTTTTTGCTTTAACACACTCTGTTGCGAAATTGTATGGTATTGAAAGACTCCTTGGATACAATCGGTGCGCGATAGGAGTTCGCTGGTATGAACAGCCTTAATGGGGGTTTTATACATGTCGCCAACAGGACTCGATGAAGGGTTGATGCAGACAAAGCTTTCAACCAAAGTCAATAGTTTAAAGCAAGTGTTGCCCTAGCAGATTTTTCTCAAAAATGCCATGAAAAATGCATGAAATCGGTATCAGAAATCAAGAAAACCCCCAAATCAGCTTTCAACATTTACTCACCTGCATGTTCACTACTGATACAAATCTCAGGTGTGGTTTGATTAAGATGGTGTTGTGAATAATTCCCGATGAACTCCTCTAAATCAGTAACGGAGAGAAGAGCACGCTCCGTCTTTTCTTGATTTATTTTAATTCCAGGAGGGCTTATCACTTCTTTTAGGATGGTGTCGACAAGTGTCTTGCTTGGAAACTGAGAAGGTTAAAAATAAAAAAAAAGTTTCTAGTAGGAATAAGACGGTGGTTAACGTATGTCATCTAGTAGCCTTACTCGTGAAGGAATAAATAAATGAATGGAATACAAAATCTATGCAAAAGCTCTGTAAAGAGAGAAAGGAACACTAAGAAACATTGGGCGCTAAAAAATGTCACACAAGAATTAAATGCACGTACTTCGATTGCTGATGTTAGCCTAATGGAAAGAAAATGCGGTTCCTTTGCCCAGCATTGTTTCACTGTAATACTTCCCATATACGACGAGTCTGTTCTATTTGTCATGATGATAGAGAGGTGTCTGCGAGGCCTACTGCATCTCCACATTTTCTCACAGCGCGTAGTCCAACTCGCCGACTGTCCGAAACAAGACGCCAACTGCTTGCACCAAGATTTACAACATTTCTTGTCCATAGGTGGTTCTGTTTCATTGAAACATATCAGCTTATGCCAGTTCTGACGCCATGGGCCAGTCTTCTGCAGGCACTCCGTACCGTTAAGTGCTGAGTGACTGAGATTTTTGTTATGGATGGAGCAATGACTACCTGCGTTAGAAAAGTGAACATTTAGTGGAAGCATTTAAAAATCAAACAACAACAAACATATGAAACATATGTATGAACTGCGGTTATGAAACGTATATGTGAACGATACTTCGCAGTAAAGCACTATTTGAGCAATATTGAAAATCAGACCTGAAAAAAAATTTCAAGCCTGTACGGGATTCGAACCACTGACCTCTGCGATACTAGTGCAGCGCTCTACCAATTGAGCTAACAAGCCAACTGGGAGCAGGCCATCAAATTAATTCGACATAAACCCGTAGATGATAAATCAAACAACAACAGACATATCAACGATGTTCCTCGTTTGCACACATACTGTATTTTATTTCTTTTACAAAATAATTTTTTTTGTAGATCATTTTTATTTCCACTCACGTCCTGTTCCATGGACTTTCAGAAAAAAAAAGTATAGTCGGTAGAGAACCCCAAGAAGTTTTTGATTGCTTTTGTCTTTCTGTTTTTATCGCTTTTCACTCATTATCAGTATTATTGGTCTGTAGAGAAAATTACAGAGTTATTCGATGTTTAGACCCTCAGTTTTTTCTGACTTTACTTATCTTTTCTTATTAATTTTTTAATTAACTTTTTTTTTGGGATGGTGACCCGCTTTAAGATTGAAGTGACAGTGTAAAGTTTATAGGCCAACACCTTCCCCTGTTTTTTCGTTTTTTTTTTTTTTTGTCTTTTCTTACATCTTTTGAAGGGACATTTACCAGCAATAAAAAATCAGTGATTTTCCCGAGTAGTTCGCTTCTTAAGATTTATTTAGCGATAGATGATACATTCAGGGTCAAGCCTTGACGGCAGAGGTGAACATCTCAGACAATGTCGATCTCTTAAAATGTCCTATTCCCTTTTTCCTACGAAGAAATTACAAACCTTGTGCTGAAATGAGCATGATCTTAGTCGCTGTGGGAGAGATGAAACCAGACAAAATGTAAATCACCAGTCATAAATAATAACTCCCTAATTCATAACCATGACGAGGCAAGGGGGGTGGAGTGGGGGGAGGAAGGGGGATTTGGCAGAAGAATAAATTGCGAGGCAAGCACTTCGATAATAAGATATCCATGGAAATGTGGTCTTAAAACGAACAAATGTTAGAGAGGTTATTTTTCCGATTACGTCATCTCTAGTGGAACATCTGTAAAGTTTTTCATTAATCCTCATTTATGAAAAAAACTTGCCGTCGCAAATTAAAAAAAAAGTAAACCATCATATCTTTTTTTCACCACTAATAAAGGGAAACGTGTCAGTGGAAAATTTGACAAACGAAGTACCGCCCGTGTCAGAAATGCACCTTCACGGCGACAGTAAATAGACTGACATGTGTCGCCGCTATGAGTTTGTTAAGGAGAAAGAAAATTAATTGCAACCATTAAAGCGGAGTTCTAGCGACTCATAACATAGTAACCGATATATTTGAAATATTTAAGACCATTTTTTTTTTGTTTGCTGAGCTAACTATTCCTTGAAAAGGTTTTTGTCACGGGAGAGCGCTTGTGTCGACAGAGGGGTCTAGAAAATGCATCTGTTTGAAAGGAGATCGCCGTTACGTTTTGTCCTCACTCGGGTGAAGGACTACGTTTATTCTATAGAGGAAAATTAGGATAACATGGTAGAGATCAATGACGACATATAAAAGAGATTAAACACAGAGCGAATCATTCACAAATCGCCGAGAAATTTTAGAAAAGGGAGCAGATTAATTTGTTGTGTTCCGGTATAGGTAAATTTTTCTACCTACATGTAATTTACATCTTGTTTGTAATTCGCTTTTACTCATAGTTAAGAGATGACAAAAGGGAACATCCAAAATAGAAAAAAAAGCTCCCGTCTTTCCAATTGTTTTTATTTCTTCCTATTTCTTTTTCCTCACCAAATTTTCACGTCTATCAAGTGCGTCAATACAAGCATCAAGAAATTGTGAAAGCATTCTGTAATAATATCAGAGAGAAAACGTAACAGGAAGTTACTAAAACTGCCTCTAGCTACGCTGCACCGAATTGGTTTGATACAAGTACTTACCAAGAACGATCAATAGTCCAAGCAATGGCATTTTTTTGAGAAGCTCCGTCCAGGTGAAAGGATTTACCCTTATATCTAGGGATCCAAGATAATCCGGCGATGACAATATCGACAACCGCAAATTTGTCCTAGCGAATTAATATCTCTTATTCAGACTGCTTCACTCGGGGCCCTACATAGCTGAGATGTAATACAATCGAGAGAGGGTAAAATAAAGAAGGGCCAGTCTCACTGAGCGCGGAGTGAGACGCTAAACGGTTAGATTCAATGCTTTGTTTTCATTTTATGGCTTGATAACTTAGCTTTTAAGCTCATAGATCCATTATAACTTCTCTGACGACACATTGACATTACTACGCGCCTAAACAAGTGGATGATGGATAGAATAATTTCGGTCCGTATGAGATGGCAACAGCTTTGCAAAAAAAGGAGTTTTTGGAGGTTTTATTGAATTTTTTTTTCCTTTAGCATTTGTATTAGACTCGTATTCAGTTTCTTCAAGCAACATAAGTGTGAATTTGTGCTTGTTCCTATTGAGTACTTGCTATAGATTAAGCACAAAACAATACAAAGCTGAACAGAAACGATACCTAATATTCAAATTTCACCATTCTATGTTTTTTTTTCAGTTAAAAGTAGTCAGGGCATGCCCTATGTTGACAATCACTATCGCAGTCTGATTGGTTTTTGGAAATAAGTTGACAAACAATTGTCTGTTGCGTTGACGATTATTTTCACTGCTATTATCAGACCATGTTGATTGGAAGCAAAATATGTAGTACAGAAAAAATTGCAATTTTTACTAACAATTGTCTGATTGTAATTTCCCCATTACACTTTTGAGAGGAAAAGCATTTGTATGTTCCTTTGTTTGTTTTTGGCAGATTTGCTTGTTTTTTTTTTTGTTTTTTTGTTTTGTTTTTTTTGTTTTAGTTAAAAGGTGATAACAATTTGAACATCCCATTGCACGAACATAACATTTCCTGAATGTATCAAAACCAGGATCGATTATCTAACATTGTTATTTTTGTTGATTTTTCCCGTTAGAATCCTTTCGAAGAGGGAAAGAGATCGGTTTGGGGACTTATTCATTCAGCTACGCAACGCCCAGTCCGCAGATGGCCCACGCATGCGCAGAACCCAGGACGCTTTCCACTCTGTCATTCATCCTACCTTTATGGCGTTTTGCAGAACCAGGGCAGTTAACTTTAAAATAGTGTTAACGTTAAGTTGCCAACCAAAGCGCTTCACGTAAAGAAGAGAAGAAACCCACTCTCTTAAATGACATGCTAAGATCACTTAGCTTTATTGCAAGCGTGAGATCTTACTTGTCTCCACCTTTTTTAAAACAAAAAACAAATTTCACACCGCGGATTCATTTATATCTTGATGTTTGTGCATATATTAATCCGGCACTGCGTGAGCGGTGCCTGAGTTTCTGTTCTTGCTCTCGCCGTCGTTGCAGTTGTTACCCTTGTTGATTAAATCTCGGCTAAAACATTTATTAGATTATTGCTTTATTTACAACCACCCAGTTAGCCCAATGGGTAGTGCGCTGGACTGTTGTGCGGGAGGTCGAGGGCTCGAGCCCCGGCCGGACCAACACTCAAGGTCTTAAAACAATTGAGAATCATTTTCTACCTTTCTATAACATCAAGAAATGGTTAGATATTCTAGTCTTCTCGGATTGGGACGAATAAATGTAGGTCCCGTCTCCTGCAGGGTTGGGGATATAAAGGGATAATCTCCACTAAATCTTAACTTTTGATTAAAATGTAGATCTTTTGCCAAAATAACTACTGGCAGAAGAAAAAGTTCCCTAAAACCTTTCATTCGATTAAAATCCTGGTGTAAAAGCGCGAAATTCACTCAATTCAAAGACCGGAAGTTGAAATGGCTCCTAATTAAACACGTGATCAATGACGTAAGAAAGAGAACTGAAAAACATACGAGCGATCGTAATGGAGTCCGACCCTGGTGATTCGAGTTGTTCCTTTTTGGATTCATCGTCAGTGATCGAGAGTGCAGACGCTCAAGGAACTTAAACATATATATATTTGAATTAAGGCTGATAGTTTCGAAAGAAACTGTTTGGGGCTTCGGCGGTGGGGATAACGAAATAACTTGGATATATCAACAAAGTTGAAGTGGTAAATTGGCCACCATAACGATTAGAAAAGCTGACGTTTCGAGCGTTGGCCCCTCGTCGGAGCGAATAGAGGAATTCTAGGTTGTGTGTGCTTTTAAAGGCAGAGAATGGAGCTACGTTATTGTAGGGAACATGGCAACGAGAAAAACAAGAATAAATTAGTGGAATGAAAAGCGTTCGTTGATACTTGTGGGATTTAGACTTCCGGTTTGAAAGATGAGATTTTGTTCAAGATTTTTACGGCTTTCCGTGCTACCTCAGTGTAATAAAAGACCGCAGATTGCCATATGTTGCTTAGAATGATTAGGTAAATAAAAATGTCTAACGGCTGATAGTTTTGAAAGAAACTCTTTGGGGCTGCGTCGGTGGGAGTAACGAAATAATTTGGATATATCAACAAAGTTGAAACGGTAACTCGGCCACCGTAACGATTACAAAAGCTGATGTTTGGAGCATCAGCCCTTCGCTCCGACGAAGGGTTAACGCTCGAAACATCAGCTTTTGTAATCGTTACGGTGGCCAATTTATCATTTCAACTTTGTTGATACATCCAAATTAAAATCTCTAGCGACTGGTTTCGATGTGTGTTTGTCATTCCTTTCCACATTCTTGTTTTTCTCGTTGCTATGTTCCCACCGATAACGTAGCTCCATTCTCTGCCTTTAAAAGCACACACAACCCACAATTCCTCTATTCGCTCCGACGAAGGGCTAACCCTCGAAACGTCAGCTTTTGTAATCGTCACGGTGGCCAATTTACCACTTTAACCTTGTTGATATATCCAAGTTATATATGTTTGAGCCTTACGACAGTGACGCTAGTCCTGACTCCTCGAATGAATCAGATGAGGCGATCCATTCGAGCGATTAGGAAACAGACTGGTAAGCGATTTCTCTGAGTTACAATTTTCGCCTTTTGGCGAGATTTCTTCGTTTGTCACTTCACAAAGTGAAGTGATCGTTAGAGTTGAGAAATGCAGCAGATTTTGGCCCTAAAAATGTAGGACATCAACTTGATTAGACCGGCATTTGTTTTTAACACAATAAAGCTATTCTCTCACATTCGCTGCACGTGTTATGTAACCCTTAAACTTGCGTAATTCCTCAATCTTTTGCTTCTTCTTCACCTTATTCCTCTTGATCCGAAATTTCTCGTCACTCTGAACCGGGGTCGACGTAATGAACTCCTCGAGCAAAGTGCGCTGTAGGCATTTACTGGAACGGACGTCTAACAACCTGCCAAGTTATTTTAGCGTACGATTTGTTTACTTTCTTCGGGGTGGCCAGACTACTGTCACAACAGATTTATATATTTATGTATTTTCAAGTGAATAAACTCGCCTTTAGCGGTACGACTGCTCCAAAATTGCACAGAGATATCTTTCCCTATTTTGGGAGTTTGGGTGTTCACATCTTGAGCTTGCGTGGAGTGAGAACTCTGCCGATGCCAAACTTAATTCTTCGGTACTCCCTTTGGAAAGGGACAGCTGTTCACTTTCTGTTTGTGCATCGAGGATCTGGAACGTGCACCGGGTATATGAGTTGGGTTATAAGTTTGAAAAAGCTTTCTGCTTCATTTTTGATGCAATGAATACAGGTTTATATTTCTTTCACAGGTAATACATACCCTTGCAGCTTCCCGTTTTCTGTATGCCCCACGTAGTTGTTGTTGTTTTTCTTTTGATAATCCCGCGCTTGTGTCACGGACTTGTGAGGATGAGAGTTTTTTTCGTCCTCGAGCCTTTGTTTATTTTTTACAGGCGGATTAATTTTAAAAAATTAAGGGAACAGCATTGTATTTTAGAAAGGGCTTTCATCTTTAAACCCATAGATTTCGCCAGAACCGACTGTTCCTCACAAGTAACTGCAGTGAAGTAGTGAATGCTGCACAAACGGCTACAGTTTGTTGGGTTCACAAAATCGGATCGCGTGTTTTTCACGGCTCTCGTCCATAACTTAGCAAAATTAGGATCTTAGGGCCATTTATGAAGGCTTACTCCATCGCTAACTGTAGTGGGAAGTCCACCGGCGACACATCGTTGCGGCATTATTGTATTTTTGGGGCGCGTTTTTTTTTTTATGATTTAGAAGAAATCCCGTTGCTCTTGTTAAAGAAATCTCAACGGAAGTTCAATGAGTTCTCCCTTCTTCATCACTTCCATTGGGAGGTAAAGCCCCTACGATCGAACCGTGCGTTGAGAAAAGTTTCAAATTTAAACGAAAACTGCCAAAGATTTCCCGTTTTTTTTTCATAAGAGTTGTTTTATTTAAGTTGTTATCCGTCTTTTCTCAAACATTCATCACAGGCGAGAGGGTATCCCTTTAAATGAAGAGCGTTTATTGATACTAAAACTTGGCGTCTTTTCTTTACTCCTTAGACGTGGGGAAATGAGATAGACTGCCAAATGCTACTTAGAATGATTAGAGAGCTCAAATTGTCTTGCGCCTTTGGATGCCCTCTTGCCCCACCTTTGTAATTTACGAAAGTGTTCTCGGAATCGGTCGATTGGTCGTTTTCTTTTTTTTGTCCCCAATGTATAACCTTTGGCGATTACTACAACTTATACAATGTATGACAATGGGAAAGATGCATGTCAAGTGATCAATATTCTAAATGGATCGCCTGAGTTTCGATATTTTCTCCATGTTATGAATGAAAGGACAAGGTTTGCGTAGTGCACGCGTGCATTGGAATTTTCCCGGTTTATCATTAATTTGTATTGAACTTCTGAACAAAATTTTCGTATATATTTTTTTTTTTTTTGCCGCGTTACAATAAATTTAATAGTTTCAAAAAAAGAGTATCAGTTTCGGGATATTTTTGAAGTAATCTAAAGCTTTTAAGAGTAATAGATTTAGCTGCATGATTGTGAAGATGAAATATGAGTGTGAACATGATTCGATCGTTCCTTTCCTTCTGCGACGTTCCTTTCCTTCAGTGACGTTTGTAACGCTAACTAACTGAGAAAGTGAAGGAGGGAGGCGATCCGACTCATGCCTCTCTCCTTTTACTCGATCCGAACCAAGCCTCCCATCTCTTTGCAATCCAAGCCAAGCCTCCCTCTTTTTTGGCGACTCGAACTCAAGCCTCTCTCCTTTTTCGCGGTCTAACCTCCTTTATCCGCTTCCTCGCCTTTGAATATTTTACTCCGTTCTACAAACTGAAACTGAACGCCCGGAACATGCTAGGAAGTGATCAATTTTGAGGTGAATCGTCGACTAAGACATGTTTTGTAATTCAACATTCTTCACTTGGTCACGTGGAAGATACAAATTTTCTTATAGGTCTGTTTCTCTCCGGTACATGGATTTTGAGCCTTGGTGGCTCTCTCGACTTTTCACTTACTAATATCGCTGCATACGTCACGGATAAGTGTGCATTTACTACGTGGAGTTTATTTTCCAGGGACTTTCCGGCGAAATAAAGGTCTTTTGTAGAACTTTAATCGGTGAAATTTAATTCCATCGTGAGAACTTAACTCAAGATTATCTAATAACATTATTAGACCGCACCGCAAATAAAGGGGCAAAACCGAAAGACAACAACTTTTGCGCAGTGAGAACTGCTTCAAACGCCGTCCAGCTACTTTGAATTATTGTGGTACGCTATTTTCCCTTAAGCAATCTTTTCTATTGCCTTAGCTTGGGTTGAAGCTTTTCTGGAGTCCTCTTTAAATTTTACAGAATGTACTTAATATGCTTAAACTTGGCAACAGCTATCAAATGAAAGCTGAATTATTGTTGGCTTGACTTCGCGAGCAAAGATTAAAAAGGTTGTCCACGTTGACATCGGCTGCAGGCACGTTGGTGGCTGACCAGACCGATGCGGGAAAGGAATTATAGAAGAATTATATAAGAATTATAGAATTATATAAGAATTATACAATTATATAGGAATTATAGAATCATATAAGAATTACAGAATTATATAAGAATTATAGAATTATATAAGAATTACAGAATTATATAAGAATTATAGAAGAATTATAAAATTATAGAAAATACACAAAGTTCCAAACTAAGTGAAGAACTAAGACTCAAATCTCAGAGATTTCACTAGCAGTTTCACTACGTGGTTAAACATTAATTTTCCTTGACAAAATATTGCTGCCAGTTTCATTTACTTGCGGGGCTCGATTACTTCTTCTCCCTTCAACGACAGCTAGGGTGAAAGCATTAATCCTTCTCTTCAGGCGAGATCTTGTCTGTGAGGATAAGTTGATCTCAAAACAGTGACGTGGTTTAATTTGTATAAAGGAATGATAAACCATACTATTACCATGATGTTCCTTTATCACTTATTATGTCTGCTACGGTCAGCATGTGCGTCGAACCATTGACAGCAAATGTTCATTGCCTCTAGTATTATCAACGAAGCAACACGCTTTGTTTTAAGAGTGGAATTACACTTTTTTTTGTCAGAAATATAATACGTTTTATGATTAAAAAGTGATACAATTTAGACATGCCCATCATAGAGTGAGAACTGACTTAGTAGCCACAAAAGTGATTTATTAAAAAAAGAAAAAAGGAGATAGAAATAGAATACCTTTCCGCTGAGGCCTCCCGCTTTTCGCTGAGGACCTAAGGTGGAAACGACAAAGCTTTTAACTTCA